>NC_043758.1:40122221-40187221 GCF_902148845.1 Salarias fasciatus | reverse complement strand
CAATTAACACAATGAGGCTGGGCGTAATGAGGTAGCCCGCCATTGGCCGAGAGGAGAGTCGGAGGTTGGCGGCTGTCTGCAGCCGGCGCTGAGGGCAGTGTCGGCAGGATGAGCGCACGCTCTCATGTCAGCCGGTTCCTGGATCTGGATTTTCTATTAGAGCTCAGTCAGGAGACGTGACACTGTCATTACAGCGCAGCGCCCAAAAAACCCGCAAAGACAATCTATTTCATTTTCAGCATGTTCCCCGTTATAAATTACTCTCATTTGGTTATTTGACACTGTATTGTCTATTACCTCACCTTATGCTATTTTTAGCTTCAGTGCTATTGCTCATCATTGCTGATGGTAACGGCTCCTCAGCTTCCTTTGTCCGGATGCTGCTGCAGCCTCCTGATCAGGCTCCAGGGACTCACACAGCTTCACAACCAAAGTAATGACTATCATAATGATAATAATAATAATAATAATAATTATTATTATTATTATTATTATTATTATCATCATACATTTGCATATTATTGAAAACCCCCAAAAAAGGTGCAACAATATCCACAGTAACTGATCCTGATGTTGAACACCTTGACTCCACAGGACTGCGGGGGATGTCCAGCACCGTGTCTCTGGACGGACAGCAGCAGCCCTGTCCTGGACGCTACTGCTCATTGAATTCTCACAAGACAGAAACATATGGGTGCTGGGCCAGGATGTTTCCAGGATACGTTATTTAAGACGCTTAGAAGCTTCCAGGTACTTAAAGTGTTACAGCTGTGACCAAGAAATGGAAGTGACTTGATTCTCTTGTTTCTTCTGACACAACAGATAAACAGTTTGTATTTTCGGTGAACTGAAGTTTGTCAGTGGCTCATGGTGATCCAGCATCATGGGGGTCAGCCTCCATCTCTCTATTCACCTCCAGTCTGTCTCTTTTCTATATGGAACTCATGTTCATCCATCTTTTTCTCATCATGTTGGTTAAGTCTTATCAGTTAGTTTTACGTCTTCTTTTTTCCTCACTGTTACCGTCCCAGACACAGTAAAGAGCATTAACATCACAGCTAACACAGAATCATATCAAGAGCATTATATATATTCTACTGTACATGCTTCTTTTTTAGTCATTACAGCTCAGTGTAAAGGAACCTAAATGTTAAAGCTTTATTTCGGTCCTGATGGCGTGCAGAAGCAGCTGCACATGCCCACCCACTGACCGTTCCCTTCTCCCAGTCAATCATTTTGTTTTAAATAAGTTATCACATGTTTCAGCAAACTGTATTTTGTTTGACCCTTAATTTTTATTCTTCTCTCCTTGTGTGAGCCCAGGAAACTCCATCGTACCAACCCTTCCAGTGAGAACACGCTGCGTTTCCCGGCTGATTGACGTGGCAGGTTGCTTCTTCCTGCCATCGTGTCCACGTGCATGTGTGTTTTCGTCTCCGCCGTGCTGCGGTGTGTGAGTGTATATGTGTTTACCTGAGTTTGTTCCAGAGTCGGCAGCGCGGGGGGATCGCTGGGTTATCAGTGTAATTGGATCACCTCCTGTCATCTTGTCCCGGTGTTTGTTGATAGGCCTGTTTTAATTTGGCCTTTGTCTCTAATCTGCAGTCGCTGGCCCTCGCTCAAGTAATCCCTCAGATAAGTGGCAGACAGATTGGGTAACCGGGGAGAGGCAGTCTTGTGCCCTGGCCTGGGTTTGTAAGCCTCTGTAAATATGAAGCCGGAAGGCCTTTTAATGGGGGAAAAGCAGAAGGGATGAAAGAGAGAGAAATGGATCGGAGACTGGTTAGAAAGCTTGGAGACTTCACTCCAATGTCAAACCAAGGTCAAGGGAAGGTGTCAGCCGAGGTCAGGAGGGTTCTACCGTTTTCCTCAGGATGTCACTCCTGGTGGGGATTACTGCTGAGACCATCACACAGGCTGCAGCTGACACTTGACAAAGACTGTTTCCAGCCTAATAGCCATTACATTGGACTCGTCAAATATCTGGGAAGGAAAGCATAAAAAGAGCCCAGCGAAAATATCTGACTCACATACAGGAAGTTCACTGGGATTTTCTAAAAATCATTCCTTTTTCTTTGTGTCAACTTGGATTTCATGCTTCCACATCTCATTCCAATAAAGAAATGACAGAGGAAGTTCATTTCCAGAGGCTGTGGAGTTGGTTTCCTGATGCACACATTGACATGTTGAACCTTCTTGACTTCCGTCTCATCATTGGACTCCAGCTGCAACTCCTGATCGAAACTTCTTCATATAATCCCTCCATCCACCCATGGGACTATCATTTTGAACTCAATGGCCAACAAGTTATGCAGAGGCACAGTGCCACGGCCAGCCAGTCAATCAATGTACTGTCAGTTAGTTGATCACCGATTAATGAATCACGTGAGTAAATCTTCATTCATAGCCCAAATGTGAAGCTGTGCTGCCACGAACCACTGTATCAACACTACACACACCTCCAGCAGTTGCTATGTGTTCAGCACAGAAGGCACGCAGACCCCAGGGCTGTGATTGGTCGGCTCACGCGGTCCGGGGATCAAACCTGTGATCTTCTTGCTATGAGGGCAGAGCGCTAACCACTCATCCACCGTGTTGTCGAGCTCTACCTGCACCTCTGGACCTGCTCGCCTTCCCAGGGTCAGTGGATTCAGCGGCTCCGCTCTCTGGACTTTGACCCTGAATAAATTAGTGTATCAACACACACCTGTCTCCATCTGCTGTCTGCGTCTGAGCCTCTGACCCCCGCCGTAACACTGCACCTTCCATGGTGACTCTGCCCTGAACGGGACCCGCCCACTGGAGCTTCTCAGCCAATCACAGTGCAGTAAATGATGGACTTAATATGTTTTGACTTAAAGGTCTAATACACGATTTTCTCGAAAAGACGAAGCCCCACGTCTGTTACTCACTTTTTGAACAACGCCATGCTCCAGACCATCCGCCCGGCTCTCCTGCTTCTCCCAGGAAACGCGGAAGTGTACGAGCGCGATCTCCTCTTCTCCGCCGTGCACGGCTCTGTAACGTTTCTGCGATCCGCCTCGCTCATAAATAAAGTTTTTTTTTTCCGAAACAGTTCCAGTTTCATTATGTCAGACTCGCCATCGGTCAGTACTAGCTCAGAAGCTCACGGCTACAGAAACACTCTGAAGCGCAGAAGGGAGAAGCTGATTGGGCGCGAGCACGGAGAACCGCCTTACGAAAGCAGCTCGTCAGAATGATTGACAAACAGACCCACCAGTTATTTAGGTGATCCACCCGGAAATCAAAATGTTCTATTACACCTTTAATATATTTTCAGGAAAATATATGCAAATAAAAGGAGCATTACAGCATCAGCTGAAGGTTGTGGGTTCAAACCCCAGTCAGGACCAGGTGGGCCCTTAGGCAAGGCCCTTTGCACTGAATGCCTACACCTCAACAATGACCACGACACAGACCGATAGAGTCATACCGGCTCGAACGTTGCTCGGGTTAACAAGGTCCGCATCAGGTGTGGAAGAGATCAGAAAGCATGGCAGTGATGGAGTGCGACTCTCAGGGGGAACTGCAGAGAATGTGGGACGAACGGTTGATCTGAAACCCTACACTGAAACTAAGAGACAGCAACTCTGGAAGTGAACTGGAAGCCAGAGGCAGAGGAGAGCATCACATGTGGAATACACCAAGGAGACGCTCTGCCCCCCTGCTGTTCTGCTGAGAACCCCCTCAGCCAGACCGGCACCAAGAGTGGAGACATCCTCCCTCCAAGAACACATCCAGAACATGACCCAGTGAGAACCTGCTCAGTGAATGCCTCAGACAGTGGAACCCCGAGAGAACCAGGAGCCAGAGGAGGATCATGGGAAGACAAACCCCTACAGGGCATGTTCCACCACAGTCTGAAGAGGCTGACAGAGAGAGAACACAGAGAACATAGAGAACATGGAGAGAACACAAAGAGGCAGGACTGAGAGAACAGAGGCTCTGATCACGGCTGCACCAGAACAGGCCCTAAACACCAGATCACTAGAACCCAGGGTGGACCAGACTAGACTAGACCCCAGAACCAGACTGAGACAGGAACCCCTGAAACAGTACAGACCATCACAGCAGGGGGCCAGATGCTGCAGGAAAGACCTGGAACCAGAACCAGGCTGAGGCAGAGTTTACAGGAAGACCTGCGGAGGACAGACTGGAGAACCCAGAGTCCAGACGGAGAACCCCCCCGAAAGAGGTGAAGAACCACCAAGACCAGATCATGTTAGACTTCAAGATTCAGACTGACTAACTGGTGGAGGAGAACCATGAGAACCAGGAGAACCAGGAGCAGAGAGCAGTAGTGAGGATGCAGCAGCCCCAGAGACAGACCATCAGGAAGGAACAGGAACCGCTGGAGAACCACCAAGGACTGAGGAGCAGCTGGAGGAGATGTGGGCTGTGAAGGAACAGTGGTCCAGGAGTGATGGGGGGAGGGGCAGGAACCCCCCAGCTGGAGGCATGGCTCCAGGAAAGACCAGGACCACATCTGAGATCTCTGTCCAGAAGAGCAGTGCTAGAACAGCTGAGACCCTGCAGAACCCTCCAGCTCCCAGGACTCTGGTAGATCCTACAGAACCCTCCAGCTCCCAGGCCTCTGGTAGATCCTGCAGAACCCTCCAGCTCCCAGGACTCTGGTAGATCCTACAGAACCCTCCAGCTCCCAGGACTCTGGTAGATCCTGCAGAACCCTCCAGCTCCCAGGACTCTGGTAGAGGACCCCAGCTGGAAGGAGATACTGCCCAGGAAGGGCAAAAAACAGTTTTATATGTTTGTGTGTGCGTGTGTGTGTGTGTGTGTGTGTGTGTGTGTGTGTGTGTGTGTGTGTGTGTGTGTGTGTGTGTGTGTGTGTGTCCCTCATCTGAAGACCCCCCAGGGGTGAAGGGACTGCCTGGAGTGTGTATTGTAGACACACCCACATAATGAGACCTTGGGATCGGACTGCAGCTTCCAGGAAACAGGTCAGAGGTTTCGTTCTTGAGGTTTGTGTAACAGCCAAAAGGTTTTTCGAGAAGAGGGGCGAATGCAGTCTGTTCACTTCAAAATGATTCATCTCCAGCCGTGGTCAGATCAGCTGCTGAGTGTAGCTTCGTGCCATTCCCTGCATGTTTCGCATGCCGTTCAGGACTTTCAGACTCTGCAATGATGTCCTCAAGTTTGAAGAACGAACATTTCACAAACCCAACTCACTCTGAATGTCTCCGGTGATACATAGCTTTGGGAACTTAAAAAAGCTGTTGTGCTCACTGTGAATAACACTGTGGATCACTGTGGATCACTGTGGTTAACACAGTAGATCACTCAGTAGATCACATGTTCACATTGCGGATCAAACTGTAGATCACTCAGGATCTTTCTGCAGATCACTAAGTGGAACGGTGTACATCACTGAGTGGATCACCTGGTAGATCCTTCAAAATGGGAGGAGTCAGGATCTGATGATTACCAAACAAGGTTCAAAGTTTAGCCTTGACAACTTAGCAGAAGGGGGGCAAAAGAGAGAGAGAGAGACTGGGTGGGTGGGGGTGGGGGGCGAGAGCGAGGGGGCAGAGGAGGAGGGAGGGAGGGGTCAAGTCTGGAAGGGCTTTGGAAAGGAGCCTAATTGAATTAGGGCAGAATGAGAACATGGAGGAAGATTTCACATGCTTCATAAATGCCTGGAGATCCGTTACTCAGTCTTGGCAGGACACAAGGCGCTTTTAATCTGACACTAAAACCACCGAACACACTGAGAGAGCCATCGAAAGAGGAGTCGACATCTTTTCCCTCCGGAGAGTCCAGGTTCATTCCTCCGACATGAAAACACACACAGCTGTTGAGTCGGACGTGAGAACGAAGAGTTCAGAGGTGTTTCAGCTGCACGTTTTCCAAATCATGTCCACAAATTTATGCCATCATCGGTTGTTACACGTTTGTCCTATTTACATTTGCTTGAATGCAAGCATACTTCGAATTGTTGCTTATTGTGACGGTCACCTTTTCTTCAGTGGGACAGAAAGCCAGTCAGCCTGGTGATGTATTCCAGACCGACATTAAGTAAACACGTTATTTAAAATGGATGAAAAGGCTTGTTTTTTATTTTTAAATTTGTAGTGGGACTTGACTGAAACAAAAATCTGCTTAATCACAAACAATCGCACTTTGATCATACCACAATATTTGCTGCTAAAAGCAACATTTTTTTTGCATGGATTTAACTGGACAACTGAGGGACACGGATGATGACTGTTGGAAGTTCAAACTCTTAGTGTCTGGAAATTGCATTTCAATTCAAAGCAGTTGGAAAATAAAAAAAATGAAGCCGTCTGGTGACTGCCATCTTGGATTTTTAGAGCTCGACAAAAGAAGGCAGAAAGGGGGCGGGGCCTAGCAACAACATTATGATCTTCTGCTATAAACTTCAGTCTTCCAGTCATTTATGTGTCAATAGCAATACTGCTGACAGTGCTTGTGTTTGAGCAGGCCGGCGTGACGGAGGCCATTACCGGCTTCCTGTCGTCCATGGGCGGAGCCTCCATCCACAGGACTCAGGTCCCTGAGCGCCACCAGGCAAGTGGTCCATCATACAGGCTGCATTTCCCACGCCTGCCCGCAGGACAGGGTAACACAATCCTTTGAGAGTCTTTTAAAGCAGTTAAACCAGGAACTCGTCATGCAGTGAACCGACAACTCATTTAAACAAGTCAACAAACTGGGTAACTGCTAAATCACAATGATTACTGAAGAACCTCATCTTAATGTGGGTGAGAGCTACGTTCCACTGATAAACCTCCTGGAAGGATCCGTCAATCATTCCAGAGCAGACCTGTCAATCACGTAGCCACACCCCCTCATTAAGAAAACTTAACACTACATAAAACTCAATCTCAATATACTTCAGATGGGCCACCTGATCTCTCTCCTGGACCGTGAAATGTAATGAAAAATCAACTCTGAGCTGGAGAAACTCAGCCCTTCAGTTTTATTGATGATTCATTTTGAGCTGGAGTCTATGGAGTCACAGCCTTTCTGGAGACAGCCCCCTGGTGCATGCTGGGATATTGAGGCTTCTAGGTCGGCTTCATTTTTGGAGCCAGATGCTGCATCCATCTGTATCGGGTCTGTGGCTCGTTCTCTGACCGGTGCTTCAGATGAACTGGGTTCCCTGTTGACCCCTACGGATCTCTGTCTACCGACAGCATCGAGGCTCCCTGAGGAATCCAGAACCTCTGGCGCTAACGGTTCTGAAGGGTTCTGGGCTCGCTGCAACACGCTCCACATTTCCATGGTACTGTAGGGTTGAAGCGCTTCAGTGGAATGAAAACTGAGCAATTTACACAAAACCAGGCTCTGACCCGACCTTGAACTGAGTCCATGGTCTGAACAGGGAAACAGTCTGAAGTAGTTACAGATGTTATCGTAGCTCCCTTATCAGTCTGTTTTGGCAGAAGAGTTTATGCAGAATGCTGGTGCAGCAGCTCTTACAGTGGTTGCTGCAGATCAATACAGACATGTGATCAGGTCCTCAATAGCATTTCAGTTCAGGGGCCGTGAAACCATGTCTTTTGGGTCTGCTGTGGATTTTCAGGTCTAACACCAGCAGCAGGTCTGGGACTCCATCACTCACCCCTCCTCCACCACCCCCGTCCACCTCAGCTGGGCCTCGTCCGAGATGCAAACTGTGGATTCATTTTTTATCATTTGGAACTAATTAATCCTAATAAACGCGTTAAATCCCCGGCCCTAAAATAGTATCTCACACTTCAGATACTCACCTGATGCTGAGTTCTGCTGCTCTCTGTCTCCACTCAGAGGAAACTTGAGTTTGGTTGGTCAGTCGATCGACCTTGGAAGAAGAAACCAACAATAACCAGGATGCTCTCAGCTCTTCTGGCTGTAGTGATGGACTTATTTGTTGTAGGAAGTTGTTAACATTGCTGCCATTTTTCCACTGGCCTGTGGTTTGCTGTGTGTGTGTGTGTGTGTGTGTGTGTGTGTGTGTGTGTGTGTGTGTGTGTGTGTGTGTGTGTGTGTGGCAGCTTGTCTCTGCTCGGGCTGGTGCCCTGATCTCAGGCCTGCCGCCGCAGCGCTCCGGTTTGCCCTGTCCTCCCGCGGCCTGTTTGTTTTAATCAGCAGTGTGTTTGCCAAAGAGCTTACCTCAGGAGATGGGAGACCTTGTGTGTTCTCCTGTAATGCTGAGAGGACAAGGCCGGGGGGGGCATGATGCTCTTCATTTAATACCTACTTTCTCTCCTGCTTCCACAATGTTCTATCCGCTCTAGTTTCTGGGAGAAGTTCAGTTTGAGGTCTGTGAAGTCCAGCAGTGGGTCCAGTGCCCCCCCGCCCCCCCAGGGCCAGCCTGGCCCTGCGGTGTGTTTGGAGCAGCGTGCTGACAGTCGGAGTGAGGACGGCGTGCTGGCTCAGAGCTCAGAGCTCCCGTCTCTACGTTAACGTCTCATTTAGAAGACGATGCAGGGAAAGTTGTTCCACGCTCTGGGGTGAAGCGCTGCACTGCTGTTTGAGCGACAGGAAGTTAAACGTCTGCTTTCCATGCTCCAGCTCATCACAGCGGATATGGGGTCTGAGGCGGTTCAGGATTTGAGGAGGGGTCTTTGCTGCAGAATGACTGGATGTTACTGGCTCCTCCACCAGAACTCCGCTCTGGCTTTGTGCTATCAAGGGCTTCTTTTGGCGAACAGCAGTACGGCTGCTCGATTCCATTCCTTTCATTACGTGTCCACTTTTGGCATTCACATGCCCCCCCCCCCCCCCCCCCCCCCCCCCGGCCCCCGCCCCCCCCCCCCCCCTCCTCTTATTTGTTCTCCATTTCTGCACCGTCTGCCAGTCAGATTATCATCAGCCCTCATTTAGCACGTCCACCCGGAGCCAGACAGACCATCTTTGGCATCGCACCCTTCTGTCAGGCCGGTTCTCAATAGCATCGCCCCAACCCGCCACCCTTTTGTCAGCAGCACAGCGTTGATTCTATTTACCCGCCATCCCCTGATCTTTTTCACAAACAGCCGAGGCTAGAGGAAGGAGGAGACACAGAGATGTCAGCCAGCCAGTCAAGCCACCGGGCGGCCGGCCTGCCAGCCAAACGTGGCTCCTTCGCTTCAGTCTCCTGTAAAGCCCATCTGCTGGAGGCGGCATTAGACGCAATATCCAATTCAATCCCTTCCCTCAACCTTCCAGAAAGCTTTTAGCCACATTTTAGCACACAAAAGCTGCTGCTCTGGCCTTTGTAGCTGGAGCTTCTATTTAAGAAGGTGAGGGTGAAGATGCAGGAGGAAGAAATCAATAAAGTGTCCTGGCTCTCAATCTTCCCGGCTGCTGTGGAGGTGGTTTTAGGCTGAGCGGGGGGAGGGCGAGGAGTGGAGGGAGGCTGGCTGTTTTTGTCATTCATAAGCTTTGCTGACAAATCCTTGACATCATTTGGCGGATTGTATCGATAACTTCTTCCCCGGACCGCAGAGGACAAATCGAAATCATTTGTCTGGCTTTGTTGGGGGGTGGGGTGGGGTGGGGTGCACGGAGGTGGCGGGGCGGAGGTGTCGGTTTGGGGTGGTGCGGAGACAGGGTGACGTCCGTGACAAAGCGAGCACGGCCATCTTTGGGGTGACTTTGGCAGCTGAAGGCATTTATACAACAAGCAGGTTCAAAGGTGAGCGAGGATAGAGCGGCTGGCTGGGTGACGGAGCGGAGGAGGGAGCCTCCGCCAACATCAGGCCGTCTGCAGACAGCGCCGCCTTCACCACATCCACCAATCAAGAAGTCCCGGGAACAATGTGACGCAGCCTCAGATCCGCTTAATCCCAAAAAGCCCACAAATGAGTGCTCAGACTCACACACACCACAAAAACATTTATCTGCCATGAATATTCCCCCGCACACTGACTGGCATCCAGTGTTCTTAGTGGGGGCTGCTCCGGGGGGGGGGGGGGCTTTCTCCTGCATGCTGTTTTGACAGTTGTGGCCTTGAGCGTCGGATGGCAAATCTCTTAATCTGCCCTTATTAATAGGAAAAACATGGAACTGTCTGATCTTTTCACACACATTCCCATCCAGACGGAGAGGAATAGAAGAGGAAATAAAGCAGTTCTACAGAGGTACTGCTGTTAAGTAATGGCAGAGAACAGAGAGGAAAGGCTCCTGTGGGGACGGAGCTCTGATGGCGTTCTGGTCCGGGTCTGAGAGACGCCGGAGAGGACGCTCTGCTGTGGGAATGGGACGAGACGGTGCTAATCACAGTGTGTATCCGAGGCTTGGTGAGGACCCGGAGTGGCAGACGGTCTTAATGAGTGGGATGAGAGGTCTGTCTGGACGGGACGACCCGGGGCGGCGAGCGCTCGCTGTCACCGGCCTGCACTCACACCGTCTTTAAGAATCCAGGTCAGGCGTCACAGTGCTGTGAATCCATCACAAACACTGGGCTGTGTTTTCTAAGGAAGAGAGAAAAAAACCCATAAATTCCCTAAACCCCCCCCCCGTCATCTCAGCCTGTGTGCGTGTCTGATTCCACAACCGACTGCTTAATTTTCTGCAATTTTTTGGTGATTTGGAGGCGGAATCTGGTATTTATGCGGCTCAGAGGGGAGGAAGGAATCAGACGGGGGGTTGTTTTGGGGTGCGTGGAGCCAGATTGTGGAGTGAGATCTGGAACAAGCACATCACCCACAGGTCTTTCAGGAGCTCCGGCTGCCTGGCGGGTGCTAAAGCACCCTCCCGCAACACGGCGACACCAGATCCATCGGACTGGGCCAGGCGGGCGATGCTGGGTGGTGTTTGGTAAAATGTTCCAGGAGGCTGAACTGCAGTCCACATCCTCACGTCTGCTGGCTGCTGGGAGTCCATGCAGAAATGAAAAAGACCTATGAGGGTCCTCGGGTTGAAGTTCGTCTGAAAAGAACATGAAGATTTCCGTGCTGGCTTGAGGAACATTAAGAATAGCCATAAATATATAGCCACATACCCATAAATAATGACTATTCTGCATGAAATAAAGATAAACAGCTGTTGGTGCTTCTTCTTTATGCCCGGTAAATCAACCAGCGTCCAGAGATGCAGCTGGGTGTCTGAAGAAGTCTGAAACCTCACGGAGTAAATCAGAAACTAGAGAAGGTGAGCAGCATTTCCAAAGGCTGTGGTTTCAGCACAGGCCTGTTGTGTGTGTGTGTCGGTGTGTTACAGCGGGAGATGCAGTCACACGCCTGTCCTCATTCATTCATTCATTCATCCTGAACAGCCCAGAACTCCTTCACTTCAGTGAAACACATGGAATCAGCAGACGAGGAGGCTGAGTCCTGCACTGCAAAGAAAACAAACACAATACAAGACAGAAGGGAGACGGAGAAGGTCCAATCAGGAAGGACTGCAGTAGAGAACAGCCACGCCGAGGCCATCACCAAGCGACAGAGAGATGAAGGAGGAGGAGGAGGAGTTGAACATTGACATGGTTTCAAACCGAAGAGGGAATGGAGAGGGAGGAATCCTGCAGAGTTCTCTGGGATACTGGCACACACTTTACACACTGATCCCACAGAAGCCTGTTTTAAGGTAGAAAACCACTTTAAGGTGGAAGTCTATTGCAGGAAAAGAAAACTTGCTAAAACATCTACTCAAACCCCTCTCCCACTGCAGCTAGCGGGTCGACCCGTGTTTTCGACCTGCTAAATATCGGCTTTCTAGACTCTTTTCCCACCGCCTGCAGACCCGCCTCTCACCGCCTGCTGGCGAGCCGCGTCGCTGCGTTTTCCCGCACTGATGGTGTCCCACGTTGATGACATCATCAGCATGACGGAGCAAAACGAAAGTAAACAATGCAGCAGAACACCGTCCCTGTTCCCTGCAGATGACTCTCCTCTTCCCCACGGATCAGGAGCAGCTCTCTGGTCTCGCTGTGTTGCCAGTGCTGGGTCATGTTGACGAGGAAATCTCACGCTGTGTCCAGGAACAACAGCTAGCGCGCTAACGTAGCCGCACTGCGTCACTGTCATTATGTAAGTTCCCGGATGTGTCCCTCCCACTCAAAGCTGACCCGGTAAATTCCCGGGTCGATTGCAGGGTCAAACGACCCGGGTCTAAATGCCGGTAAATCCCTTTCCCACTGCCATGAGGAGGCGACTGTTAGCGGGTTTAAACTGGTTTTTTGGCCAGTGGGAAAGGGGTTTCAGTGAGATGTTGAAGATTATACCTCCCAAACTGCTGCGTTCCCACATTGTCATTCCCAGCAACTCCTGCTCCTCCTGCATTATTCATGCTTCGGTCCCTCCCTGTGAGTCCAGCACTTGATTACAGGACTTTGGACGAGTAGAGAACGAGTCTGTCTTTGAAAGGCTGACAGAGTGAGACGGCCTTAATCCACAAACTACCGGTGATTGTTTCTCAGTGACCAGCGCTTCGTCCATTAGACAACAGGAATAGAGACGACTGTGGCGTCAGAACATTGCTGCTTTAGGACTTTAACACTGATTTCACAGCTGTGGTGCAGTGCTACCGTCAGAGGTTCTCCATCAGAGGTTCCCCCTCAGACGAGTTTCCTCCTGTCGGTCTGGCGCCGAAGCCCCGCCCCCTCTCAGTTCTTCTCATATCAACAGAAAAAGGAGCTGCAGCTCCAGTGCACGAGGCGGGGACAGTTTGGCCAAGGTCAGAGGTATTTTGAGTGGATGAGGAGAGCACGGATACCCCCCCCGCCGCCCCCCCAGCCCATTGTTGGGCCTCTATCCTCCTGTGCATCCAACTTCAATTCCACTTCAATTTTTATCAACCTTCTGCTGGCCTCTCGAGGAGATAGGATTCAAACCCTGACACGAATTAGCCCCCAGATTGACTTGATGCCGCCCCACCCAGGGGACACTCTGGGAGAACGAGGCCCTTTTCTTCCCTCTCTCTCTCCTTCTGCCTTTCACCCCGGCCGGTTTCTATCTGTCCTGCTGCTGCGCCCTTCCATCTCTTATCCTGTCCTGCTGCTTCCTCCCTCGCCTCCGTCTTTGTGTCTCGGCCCGTCCGTCCGTCCGTCCGTCCTCCTCCTCCTCCTCATCTTGTTTTTCCCGAGCGTGTCTGCTTGTCAGTCAGCTGTCAGGGCGGCGTTCCTCCTCCTCCGGTGAGACGGACAGGTGCCGCCGGCTTCTGATGGAGTAATTTGCTTACAAAAAAAAAAAGAAAAAAAAAAGGGCTGGAATCAAAAAAAGAAAAAAGGAGACGCGACAGACGGATGCGTGGCCGAGAGATTGCATTAAGAACTGTGAGGAGAGGGCGAGGCGAGGGGGAGGGATTCCATCTCCTCCGACGCCCCAGACGGCTGAGATGGAGCCAGGAGCTGCTCGGCGCCGCTCGGCCTTTTCGCTCTCGCTTTGCTTTAATCAGTGGAATTCTCTCTGTTTCAGAGGAACGTCAGGTCAGTGTCTGACGGCCCCTCCATCAGTAATTCACAATCAAATGTATTATACTAATAAACTTATATGGACGTCATTTCAGGCAGATTTTCTCCTGGAATAGTTTTGGAGTTATTTTATTTTCCATTAATACAAGTGTAAACGTATTCCCAGTAGAGCTGAGACCATCTTTATGAACCATCAGTGACAACGAATTGAAGAGGACACGGTGGTTTGAAATTCCGTGTCTGAAACTCTGTCTTGGGATCAAAATGGCTGAGCGATCGGCCTTTGAAACATTTATTACTATAATTTTACGTGTCTTTATTTAAGAAGAATGACATTGTTCTGATTTCTCTTTCCTTCACACAATCAAAAAAGAGAAAATGCATTTTAAAAACAAGATGTAAGGTTGATTCATGTTTCCACTCCTGACTGACTGTGAGTCCATGAAGAGAGTGGAGGAGCTGCGTTCCAGCTGCAGACCCAGCAGTGTGTGTCGTCTCGTCCAGACACACACCGAGCGGCCGGGTCTCATGTGTGTCTCTCCGGCCGGCGCTGCCACTCCTCTCAGAGAGTATCGATCCGGGGCGCCGGCCTCATTCATTACAGGCTGACTCGCAGCAGATGAGCCGGGCTTATTGCTGAGCAGGCCTTTCTCCGCACTGCAAAACCACAAGGGTAAATCCTGGGGCTGTGCATAAGTAAATGTGAAGGTGGGCCGTACGTCTTACTCAGCAGCGTTACATAACGACCAGCGAGCCAGCAGCACCGACACACACTCCAATCGGCTGCTGTTTATGGGATCAAGTAGTTTTTAAAAACCACACAAAACTCTGACCGACCAACATTTGTCCAGAAGCATTTTGTTCACCTGAAGATTTTCTAAGGCAAATACAGTAAAACTCAAACTAAAACTATTTGTTTCTTTCAAAATCTGAAGCCTCCACCCATCCATCCATCTTCTCCACCTCTTTATCCAGCCGGGGTCCAGTCAGAGTCACCTGGACGGAGAGCAGCGGGTGTGTGTGTGTGTGTGTGTGTGTGTGTGTGTGTGAGCGGGCCTCCCGGTGCTTCATTGTCTCTCCCTCTCCCTGCTCCGCCGCTGCTGGGCAGCAGGGACGAACGGCTCCTGTTTAACGACGAAATAATGAATGTCATTGTGAGGCCGGAGCGAGAGGGAGGAAGAGACGAGGCTCCAGACCACAGGACCGATGGATATTACCGAGCTGGCAAATGTGCCCTCATGCCAGGGAGTCAATTTGAGTGAAGCCATGCAATGTAACATCATTTACTCAGAAATCCCTAATTTGTCAGCATTAATATTTCAGTCCCAGCGTTGCCTGTCACACTGTGCCAGAGATGACTGATCAATCTATAAAGCGGCCGCAGCTAATTTATTGAATATTTATGTGCAATGTCATGAGCAGGAGAGCAGCAGAATTTATTCCACCTTGCATTTGCAGGATCTTGCACTAAAATGTGGCGTTTTATTCTCAGGCAGTGAGAGATGTGCAGCGTTCGCGAGGCGGCGGCGGGGCTGCAGAGGACCCAACACCACAGCACCTCAACACATCTTCAGCTTCTGAACCTCCCGGGTGCCGGGGACCTTTTCACGTTACCGCACCGTTGCCGCTTTGGTCTCTTCTAAAGTGTTCTGACTGTAAATGCAAACACAGTTAACCCGAACACACTAAACATAAACGCCACCTGCGGCTTTGCTGCAGATTCAGTACAGGACTGTGGAACGCAGCAGTGCAGCTATTGTCCTCAGGATCGCCTTACAAATGAAATACTGGGTTTATTTTCCAGTAGAACAGATGTCTCTGAGGCAGACACCATTTCAACACCTCCAGAATGAAACACAGTTTGTTTGGACGCAGCAGAATTAACCACATGTTGCATTTTGGGTTAGAAAAGACGGTCCTGTGGACTCTTCGAGCAGACCTTTAAGTTTGAAGACAGAGACCCTGGGTTGTCCTTCCTGGTCTTTGTTGTTCTGTTAGAACCGACGAAAGGTTCTCCTCCAAAGCTCCCAGCAGACCTCCTCGCGTGCCGGCTGTTTGCAGTCTGGAAATCACTTGGCGATGTTTCAGCTGTTCAGAGAGACAGTGAGGACGCCTCACCAGTCCTCCATCAGAGGAGTGATCAGTCCCCTGGAGGCTGAACTGGGAGGGAGCAGAAAAGACCCAAACAAATCCAGAGCTTCTGCAGTCTTTGTCTTCATGTCCAAACTGGACTGCAGGGTCAATCCTGAGCTGTGTGTCCAGCTGGTTAATCCACCAGCTGTATGAACGCCTGAGCCATGGTGGAGCTGCAGGGCAGCAGGGAGCAAACACACCCCTCCCAAAGCATGCTCCTCAGAAGTACAACACAACCAGACTGTGTCTCAGGCTGGCTGAGTCGGTCACAGGTTCCAGTCCTGCTATTTTCTGTGAGTTTGCATGTTTTCCCGGGGAATGTGTCTGGGTTTTCTCCCACAGACAGGTATCTGACACATGTCTGAGGGTAATTCATGACTCTGGTTGTCTGGCGATGGAGCACTCGCCTGAGCAGGTGAAACCTTCACACCTTAAAGAGTTAAATGATGGATGGATGAAACAGAGAGGAAGCCTGGTCTTGACCCTGCAGCCGCCGTCACTCAGCGCTTTGTGAGTATTCCTGATCCGGTCTGGCTGAGTGTCTCTGCTTCAGGGGCAGGGCTGGCTTCATCACTGGGTGCGATGCAGCTTCTCATTGGTGCTCTTCCTGTCAGGTGACCCCGGAGCACCCAGTCTGTTTAATCACAGGTTTACTGTTCAGCAGAAGCAGCAGCTATTCTACCCCAATAAGAGCCAATCCCATCCTAATCTGTGGTTATGACTGTGTTTGCAGCTGCCAGCGGCCCACTTCCTGTGTCATTGTCTTATTCCATACATCCCTCCCAGTATTATGCCCTCTGTGGGAATTCTCTGTTTGCATAACTCACATTGTATGCAATTATTTACTGTCTGCTGATGGAAAAAAATCCCTCCATTTTCTGCTTTTGTTGGCAGCCACACTGCACTTTTACACAATAGGCATTTAGCAGGGACAGCATAATTATGACAGCGCATCGGGCTGAAAGTGCTGGGACAGCGCCAAGGCAAAGCCGCTCAAACCCTCATCCTTCAACGCCGCCCGTGAAGATCATTATGAATGGAAATTAGCACCGGTGGGACACTGTGGGATGCTGAGGGACGTTGAGGGACGTTGAGGGACATTGGGGGACGTTGAGGGACATTGTGAGACATTGTGGGATGTTGTGGGGTGGTCTGTGACAGTCAGATCTGGAGTACATCTCCAAGCCACTTAGCAAACACTGCTGCAGCAATGAAAGCTGAGCTGCAGCAGCTGCTGCTGGATCCACCTCAGCTCAGAGGAAACCTTTCAGAGTCAAGCTTATATCCCTTTATTATCATCACTTTCTAACTCCTTTTACTTCACAGTGGAACTTGACTTGTGTTGGGAGTCAGACGAGGTTTGTGAACCTTTCTGACTGAAGCTGAATGACTGAGGCTGGAGTCGGGCTGAGTCGCTCTCCCCTCACTCAAGTTCACCCGAGACTGAGCTTCTGAAAAACACTGTGTTAAACAAGGAGGTGGAATGAGCTGATCTGTTCACTGAACAGTGCCGTCACTGGCACTGTACGTCGTCTGACTGCAGCAGTTACTTCCACAGAACTCTCTGGTCACCTGCTGTGGGGATGTACTCATACAGAAATGTAATTTCCAGCAGACAAATGGAATACTTAGTGGAAACTATTTGGCCTGACAGGTTGCATAATGGAATATTCTAATGAAAGCTTCGCACACACTCCAAACTAAATATATTGACTGTATTAAATAGCAGGAAATATCCCCTCATAATTAGCAACAGTCACCAAACTGGAAGCAGTTCCAGCATCCAGCCATGAATGGGTGTGTTTTGCATTGCTCCGTCTGGATGCATCGTGGAGGACGAGCAGGGCGAGCTCTCTGCTGGCTTCATTCAGCAGGAGGACACACTCCTGATGGAAGACTGTCAACTCTCAAAATGTCATTTTAAATGAATTTAGAAATAAGTAATGTCAGAAATAAAGCTAAATACAAGTTTCCTAACTTGAGCAGGAAGAAAGAGAAGGCTGTGGATCACACAGCACTAAAGCCTGGTTCTTTGGGTCTGAGCGGAGGCGAGGCTGTCTGGTCCCGGTTCCAGGTCTGCTCCCACAGTGCACCTGGTGACCGATCGGACCAGCTCCAACATGAAAGTGCGGCACAGTCAGTGTTAGCCCCTCCAGTCCTTCATTATATCAGCACTAATTACAAATTCCTAAACCAGTGCCAGACATTACAATAAGACAGTGCACTGAGCATATGGCATAATATCCTATTAATGAACACTCTAAATTCAAACTCAGGTCAGCGCTATCATGGCGGAGAACGTGTCACTGATCCAATGGAAGAGGGAGGAGGGGGCTACAGGGGGTGGGGGAGGCGGGAGGGGAGGAAGTGACCTTCTTCTAAAATGCACAGACTAATTTGAAGGGGGAAGGCAGCCCCCGGGCCGTCTCATTGTTTTACTTGTTTAATTTTTCGCCAGCAATTATTGATATAATATTTTGATGGGAGAGCTGAGGAAAGAGAAGTCATTAAGAGCGACCGAAGGAGGGAGGTGACACCTTTTTTTCCGCCGCTCTGCTTTGCCACAAGCTTTCCTCTTCTCACCCGCCCTGCAATTTTTTAACACTTCCCTTTGCCTGCCTGTCAGTCTATTTGCATTGGCTGTCACAACAGTGTGAGGAACAAGTTGCAGCCGTCTGGCCGGCTCAGGCCTCATCACGCTCCCCGCTTTAATGGGGACTGTCAAGTACAAGAAAGATAGATGCCCCTCCTCCCTCTTCTCCGTCTGACCCTCCTCCTTTTGGAGAAAGATGGGAATGCAAATAGAAACATTTAGCATGACTGCAGGCGGAGGTGATAGATGTTGCCTGTGGCATTTTTCCTCAGGCTGTGCTGTTTGGAGTTAATCTGCGGAGGTGACCCACGTCTGCAGCGATGAGGAGCTGAACGCTGGCGGTAAAGGAGCCGGTCGCTCCACCCTGACCTGCCGCAGAGCCGCGATCAGCTGTTTGAGCGGTCCGCCTCGTGTCGGTGGGAGGAATAACGTGCACGCCGCTGTGTTTCTGCAGGGGCCCGTCAGATTACAGCAGGCCTCCTGCGGCCTCTCCCCCAGGGATGGACCATTCTGCACCGGCCCCGGAGCCGGACCCCCGATCCTGGCCCCTCGCCACCGCACAGAGCCGGGTGTTTGTTTAAAAACCAGATCTAATCCTCCTCAGCAGCTGTCTGCGATCAGGTCGCAGTCCACTGCTGGGGCAGGAGGGCAGGAGGGCAGGAGGGAGGGGCAGGTGGGTGACTGGCTTGGTTGGTATACTGGTTGTCCCTATATCAGAAGATTGTTGGTTCGATTCCCCATCTCCCTTTGTTCCTTGGGCAAGACATTGAACCCCAAACTGCCCCCAGTGAAAGGCCTAAAGGCCCGTCCATGCTTCACATGTACGCGTTTCCGCGTCCGCTTTGGAAGGTCCGCGCACCACCGATGCGGACGCGCTTTCTCCCATGCTACATTTTGAGCTCAGCTGTCACGTCTCATGCAGGCGCGGTGATCCACGCAGCCTGGAGAAGCTTTTCCGGCTCTACAGACTGTTTATCTGCTCCTTTATTACAGATTATTTAGAGAAAATTAAGCACATACATTGTCAGTACATTATCTTTAAGTATTAAAGTTTATTTAGCCTTTTTTTTCTGTTTCTGAATCGCGGGGCGGCGCCGGAGCGATTAGTCACTTTTTCACTTCTGTCTGCAGACCTTCTCCTCCCTCCAGACAGTCTCTCTCTCTTTCCATGAGTTTTTCACTCTTTCCGTGTCTTTAAGTGGAGCCATCAGGCTGGAGCTCCGTCTACTTTCACTTTTACCGTCATGTTTTGTTTGCTATGGCGCTCTGGCGCAGGCGCACACTTCCGCGACCTGCGCGCAATGCGCAACGCGGTCTCAAATTCTGGCTGCTGCGCGGACGTCCGCGGATCGGTCCGCGCAGACCCTAGCGGACAGGAATTCATGACGATTTTTACGTCACGCGGACCAACGCGCAACGCACACCCACGTGGACATGTGAAGCTGGACGGGCCTTGAGATTCTGCATGGCAGATGAATGTGACTGACTCCAGCCAGAGGACCAGGAGGTCCAGAGTCTCCTCCTCTGAGTCTGGAGCAGCTGGTTTCTTCCTGTTTGCTCTCATGTGAATTTATAGTTTTTTCTCTGTAAAAATTGGAAAAGTCGTATCAAGTTATATAAATGAATTAAACTGAATGGAGGAGACAGAACTGTGATAATCACACAGTCAGAGGGCCGGTGGACCAGCAGACGGGGGAAGGTGTGTGTCTGAAGCCTCTCTGAAGGCAGCGGGCTGGTTGGCAGTATGGAATGTGGTGAGGAGCTACTGGAGATATTTCAGTGCAGGAGAGAGGATAGAGGTGGGATGTTGGAGCCGCGGTGACAGGACAGAGACAGCAGAACAGGATCCTGGGAATGAAGGCAGAGATAGAAACATGCAGCCGCTGAGACAGACTAAACAAAGAGCAGGCTGCAAATGAAGAGTGCTGCAATGCTGGCGGACATTGGCATCCGTTTAGCTGGCACCGCAGCGAGCCAAGTTGTAGGATTTACCCCGGAGCCCTGGGGGACCGCCGTGAAAAGACTCAGCCGGCTTGAGGGGCCCCGCGGCCGGCCGCAGCCAGGGTCCCATTGTCTTGGCCACCGGAGAGGGGGAAACGATGGATGAACGTGAAGAGAACAAGAGGAAGACAGGGAGGAGGAGGGAGCGGAGGATGAGGCCAGAGGGAGAGCAGCAAGTGGTTCCAGGGAGCGGGGCCAAGACCAGCAGGATGCTGAGGGCCTCCGAGGAACACTCGGCGCTGCTCATGTTCAGCATGGACTGCAGCTCCGTCAGCAGATAAGGTGGAGGCCTCTCGTCGTGAGAGGAGAGCGGAGCGCTTCCCTCCACCTGAAGTCCAGAAGAGGCTCCAGCCAGACAGGCTCTCCTCCTGTGTTCAGCAGAAACTACTTCCACACTTCATGAAATTCAGATTACCTCCGAACTGAGGCTTGGTTGGTAGAGCCAGTCAGCTAGAAGGTTGCAGGTTCAATTCCTCATCTCCATCTATTCAGGTTTGCACGATTCACCTTGACCTTGGTCCGGGTCTGGCGGTAGAGACAAAGAGGTGTTTCTGCTTCTTGCTCTGATGCTGAGGAGGGTGGGACCGGCCGGCCTGGCTTCTCTCAGGTGATCCACTGCTGTCCTCCAGGATCCTCTGCTGGAGTGCAGAAAGGCTTGGTGTGGAGGCGGGGCTCCATCTTTCACGTTGCTGTGAGGGAAAGCCAGGGAGCTTTGTGTGCTTTGATGATCCTCAGCTTGACATTACCAAAAGACACTTATCAGTAGACGTGTCCCACAGTACAGAGACATGGAGATTATTGATCTTTACATTGATTCCTGGAGATTGTCTCCCTCCTCCGACTCACAGAACCAGTGATCCACACTGCAGAGAACAACAGCTTGAAAGGCTCCTGCTGGTTTTCACACTGGTTTGGGCGACTCATCCGAAAGTTTGGACTTGAAGGGATGAGTCTGATAAGATGTGCATTTGGAGTCTTCCAACATGACTCTCACAATTATGAACTTTATTTGGGAAATTCCATTGCCCCCCATTCTTTTATTTTACTTTTTTTTTCATGTTTTGCTCGTAATTAACCAGGTCAGTCCCACTGAGACAGAACGATCAAGACAGCAGTTTAAAATCGTGTTTCAAGTACTAGAAGTTTTCGGTTTTTCTGTCATAAAAGACCATTTTGTCTCTGATCTGGAGGAAATCTATCATACTGATGAAAAGTGTTGAACTTTTCATCTCAATCACTGATAAACCTGCATCGGCCATGACTCAGGGTCACTTCTGATCGTTTGCCTCATGTAAACAGTCCGGATTGGAACAAAATACTAAAAGTCCACAAAGAATGCATTGCTGCAATTAAAAAGATAAAATGTAACATTTCCTCAGGAATGTTTTTATTTTTGGTCAACCCTAAAGTCTTTATTAGATCATGATAACTATTGTGTTGTTCTCGCTTGTATGTTGAAGAACTTATAAATCTTTTCCTATCAGCCTATCACAACAGGCTTTTGGTTTGGATTTGTTTTTTTTACATCTATATGCCGATGATATTGTCATTCACTGCTCTGCTCCTTCACATCATCGGACTGATTTGATGGAATAAAAACAGCTTTTGGGAAAAGAAATTTTATCTAGAAGTTCAGATATTTTCAAACTAGAGAAGAGAAACACTGAAGCTGTCCTGACCTTTGACCTGCAGCTCAGGGTCAGGTGACTGCATTTGTCTCAGCGAAGCAGCTTACAGCTTAAGATGTGTTTCAGATCGGACTGAAAAATGCTGGAGGACGATACGTCTCAACAAACATTCAGACTGCAGAGAACGCGTAGGTTTGTATTTACTTGTGAAGAGATAGAATCTACTACTATCCTCACTATCCATCCATCCATCCATTTTCTACCGCTTATCCGGGGCCGGGTCGCGGGGGCAGCAGTCTCAGCAGGGATGCCCAGACTTCCCTGTCCCCAGACACTTCCTCCAGCTCCTCTGGGAGGATCCCAAGGCGTTCCCAGGCCAGCCGAGAGACATAGTCTCTCCAGTGTGTCCTGGGTCTTCCCCAGGGTCTCCTCCCGGTGGGACATGCCCGGAACACCTCCCCAGGGAGGCGTCCAGGAGGGATCCTAAACAGATGTCCGAGCCACCTCAGCTGGTTCCTCTCGATGTGGAGGAGTAGCGGCTCTACTCCGAGCTCCTCCCTGGTGACTGAGCTCCTCCCCCTGTCTCTAAGGGAGCGCCCAGCCACCCTACGGAGGAAGCTCATTTCGGCCGCTTGTATCCGGGATCTTGTCCTTTCGGTCATGACCCAAAGCTCATGACCATAGGTGAGGGTGGGAACGTAGATTGACCGGTAAATCGAGAGCTTCGCCTTTCGGCTCAGCTCCTTCTTCACCACGACGGACCGATACAACGACTGCATCACTGCAGCCGCTGCACCGATCCGCCTGTCAATCTCACCTCCATCCGTCCCTCACTCGTGAACAAGACCCCAAGATACTTGAACTCCTCCACTTGGGCTAGGGTCTCTCCACCAACCTGGAGGGGGCAAGCCACCTTCCTTCGGTTGAGGACCATGGCCTCGGATTTGGAGGTGCTGATCCTCATCCCTGCCGCTTCACACTCGGCTGCAAACCGCCCCAGTGCATGCTGTAGGTCTGGGTTCGATGAAGCCAACAGGACAACATCATCTGCAAAAAGCAGAGATGAAATCCTGTGGTTCCCGAACCGGACCCCCTCCGGCCCCTGGCTGCACCTAGAAATTCTGTCCATGAAGATTATGAACAGAACTGGTGACAAAGGGCAGCCCTGCCGGAGTCCAACATGCACAGGGAACAGGTCCGACTTACTGCCGGCAATGCGGACCAGACTCCTACTCCGGTCATACAAAGACCGGACGGCCCTCAACAAGGGGCCCCGGACTCCGTATTCCCGGAGCACCCCCCACAAGACACCACGAGGAACACGGTTGAATGCCTTCTCCAAATCCACAAAACACATGTGGACTGGTTGGGCAAACTCCCACGAACCCTCGAGCACCCTATGGAGGGTATAGAGCTGGTCCACTGTTCCATTACCAGGATGAAAACCGCATTGTTCCTCCTGGATCCGAGGTTCGACTATCGGTCAGATCCTCCTCTCCAGTACCCTGGAATAGACTTTCCCGGGGAGGCTGAGGAGTGTAATCCCCCTATAGTTGGAGCACACCCTCCGGTCCCCCTTTTTAAACAGGGGGACCACCACCCCGGTCTGCCAATCCAGAGGCACCGTCCCCAACCACCACGCGATGTTGCAGAGACGTGTCAACCAAGACAGTCCCTGCACATCCAGAGACTTAAGGTACTCAGGCCGAATCTCGTCCACCCCCGGTGCCTTGCCACCGAGGAGCTTGCCAACCACCTCAGTGACTTCAGCTTGGGTGATGGACGAGTCCACCTCTGAGACCTCAGCCTCTGCTTCCTCCACGGAAGACGTGGCGACGGGATTGAGGAGGTCCTCAAAGTATTCCTTCCACCGTCCAACAATATCCCCAGTTGAGGTCAGCAGCTCCCCACCTCCACTGTAAACAGTGTTGGCGGAGACCTGCTTTCCCCTCCTGAGGCGCCGGACGGTTTGCCAGAATTTCTTCGAGGCCGACCGGTAGTCCTCCTCCATGGCCTCCCCGAACTCGTCCCAGACTCGAGTTTTTGCCTCCACAACTGCTCGGGCTGCAGTTCGCTTGGCCTGCCGGTACCCGTCAGCTGCTTCGGGAGTCCCATGAGCCAGCAAGGCTCGATAGGACTCCTTCTTCAGCTTGACGGCAGCCCTTACTTCCGGTGTCCACCACCGGGTTCGGGGGTTGCCGCCATGACAGGCACCGGAGACCTTACGACCACAGCTCCGAGCAGCTGCTTCGACAATGGAGGTGGAGAACATGGTCCACTCGGACTCAATGTCCCCAGCCTCCCTCGGAACATGAGAGAAGCTCTCCCGGAGGTGGGAGTTGAAAGCCATGCTGACAGAGGGTTCCGCCAGACGTTCCCAGCAGACCCTCACAACACGTTTGGGTCTGCCAAGTCTGTCCGGTTTCCTCCTCCACCAGCGAATCCAACTCACCACCAGGTGGTGATCAGTCGACAGCTCTGCCCCTCTCTTCACCCGAGTGTCCAAAACACGCGGCCGGAGGTCAGATGACACAACAACAAAGTCGATCATCGACCTCCGACCTAGGGTGTCCTGGTGCCAAGTGCACTTATGGACACCCCTGTGCTCGAACATGGTGTTCGTTATGGACAAACTGTGACTAGCACAGAAGTCCAATAACAGAACACCACTCGAGTTCAGATCGGGGAGGCCGTGCGATCCAATCACCCCCTTCCAGGTCTCACTGTCGCTGCCCACGTGGGCGTTGAAGTCCCCCAGTAGAACAATGGAGTCCCCAGTCGGAGCACTGTCCAGCCCCCCTCCCAGGGACTCCAAGAAGGCCGGGTACTCTGCACTGCTGTTCGGCCTGTAAGCCGAGACAACAGTGAGGCACCTATCCCCGACCCGAAGGCGCAGGGATGCAACCCTCTCGTTCACTGGGGTGAACTCCAACACATGGCGGCTGAGCTGTGGAGCTATAAGCAAACCCACACCAGCACGCCGCCTCTCACCGCGGGCAACGCCAGAGAGGTGGAGAGTCCAGCCCTTCTCGAGAGGTTGGGTTCCAGAGCCCAGGCTATGTGTGGAGGTGAGCCCGACTATATCTAGCCGGTACCTCTCAACCTCCCTCACAAGCTCGGGGTCCTTCCCCACCAACGAGGTGACATTCCATGTCCCTCGAGCCAGTCTCTGTGTCTGAGGATCGGGTCGCACCCTGCCGTCGGCTGCCACCCAATCCACACTGCACCCGGCCCCTACGGTTCCCTCGGTGGGTGGTGAGCCCACCGGAGGTCAGGCCCACGTCGTCCATTCGGGCTGAGCCCGGCCGGGCCCCGTGGGCAAAGACCCGGCCACCAGGCGCTTGCTTACGAGCCCCAACCCCAGGCCTGGCTCCAGTGTGGGGCCCCGGCTGCGCCATACCGGGCGATGTAACGACCTTTGTTCTTTTTCTACTCATAGGGGGTTTTGAACTGCTCTCAGTCTGGCCCGTCACCCAGGACCTGTTTGCCATGGGAGACCCTACTGGGGGGCATAAAGCCCCCCGGCAACATAGCTCCTGGGATCATGCGGGCTCTCAAACTCCCCCACCACGTTAAGGTGGCAGTTCTAGGGGGAGACTATCCTCACTACTTTCCATAAATTCTTCTTCTGTGTGAAGAGTCACGGGACAGGACATGAGGGGAAAACGTAGAACTGCAGACGGCCGTTTAGGATGTGATTCTGGACCGTTATACATGTGCCTTCTATTAATCTATGCATTACACTGCCCCCACAGGTCACCGGGGGTATTACTCTGCTCTCCTTTGTTGCAGGACGGAAGGCTTTGTTGCTGAGGATTTCGTGTTGAGCATATTTTTTGTGACTGAGTTGTATAAGTGTTTATCATGTGTTGCAGCCAATCAACAAAGAAATTTGTTTTTTTTTTACTTTAATGTGTTTTTCTCCCTTTAATTTCTGCAATTTTGTCTATGCAGAGTGTATATATTCACCCTCCCGCCCTCCATTCACACACACACACACACACACACACACACACACACACACACACAAAATACCCCTGTATACCATGCATGTACATGTGGCATCTCTCCATTTTATTAATCCGTTTTTGGTTGAAGGAAAAAAAAGTGTTTTTAAAACGAAGTCTTGGCCAGAGGAGCCTCCTCACTATAAAAAAAAAAAAAAAACAGCACTGGATTTAGTTATGGCTCCTGCCTACTGAGTTTATAGAAGTTTGCAGACCCGCCCCAGTTTATTTCCTCCTCTGCCTAGAGTGTATCCCAGCAGGAATGTGTGTGTGGGGTTTGTGGGGGAGTGTGTGATGGGCTGCCGCGCTCTGCCGTTAGCAGCCGGCGCACCGGAGCACGGCTCGCAGGTGTGTGCCGACCAGAAGTCGACCATGAATGAGAGCTCATCTGCTGGAGCCGGGGAAAGCACATGGTCAAGTGGTCAACAAATGAAAATGGAAAATTGCTACCACTTGTTTGGCCTGTTCAAGCACATGCAGGCGGGAGAGGTGGTCGGGTCATGATGGATGCCCCGTGTCCCCATGGCTGTTGATATGATCAAAAAAAATACCGGGTTCGGCCCGGCGCCCCCCCCTCCACCCCTCCATTCTCCATCATAATAGACAAACAGATGTGTGCAGGTCGCCTGCAAGCACAGAAAATTGCTTGTGTGCAAAATTGCCTTTGGAATGAGAAATTTTGTTTATTTGTTGGACAAGTCCAATCATGTTTTTGAGCCCAAGTGTATTGTTAGCTTTTTATTATTAAAATACCAAAGATTTGGGCTTTTTCTTTTTGGTAAAGCAACTGAACAGGGAAACGAAGCTCGCTGTGGAAGATAACTGCTGCTGCACCAGGCCACCAGCACAAATATTAATTGTAATAAAGTAAAACAGCTGGGATGGTAGAAGCCCGATACAGAAGCAAAGGGTGGACGCAGTGCTTCCAAGTTAAGCCTACTAAAATGTCTGTGCGTCATTTACCACATAATTTGATTCAAATACTGTGAAATGTAAGAGTGCAAACGCAATAATGCTGGAATGGCACTATAATGAAAACAAATGCTGTATGTGGAAATGCAGATGTAATCGTGTGTTTAGAGTGCATCGTTCTCTCTATCTCTATCTGCTTCTGACTCACACACACACACACACACACACACACACACACACACACACACACACACACACACACACACACACACAGGTTCTGAGGAGATTGTATTTGCCTAATCATATGCATTTTCCACTTCATTTCCATGGTTTTTCCTTTCAGCCAGCAGCGCTCTGCAACCATCAACATTCCAACATTTACGTTATGAGACAGTGCAGAAACACACTGTGTCATATTTCCTGGAGAAACTGCATTCTACAAACCAAATACCACATACAACACTCCTTAACAATAATATACACTATGAAAAGGTTAGTTTTACCCCAAAGGCAAGAGACATCTCAAAGCAAGGGGCCCAAAACAAAGGCAGTGACAGGAGTGAAGCTTCATTCAGGCCACGCATCGAGATTTGCAGGTTTACGTGACAATAGGTTCATTTTTGAATTACAATACAAAACACAGCAGCAGCAGCAGCATTAATAGTTCTGAGAGCAGATCTAACAGTCTCACTTTAGCTAAAAAACGAAGAAAAACAGCCCCAGCCCCCTGTGTTTGTGTGTCTTGTTGCTTTGGTGGTGAATCAGAGTAATGTGTTGGTGAAAAAGAAAGGTTGGAAATGAAGTTGGTAGAACAGAAGTCTGACACCTTAATCACCAAAAGATCCAAAACATTCGCACGCATGCAGGACGGAGCTGCAGTCTGTGGAGAACAGGATTCACTTTAGCTATTTCTGCTGATTTGAGTGCTTCAGGTGTCACTTTAGCCGGGAAGCTCTTCAGCATGATGTTTTTGTTGCTCGTTGCTCTCCAGGTAAACTACCTCATTAGCAGCAATAGAAAATGAGTCCATTCAGACTGACTGACACTGTCCCCTCAAACCTCTCTCCAGTAGGTTTTGTTCCTGCTAGATCACTGACAGGTGCTGTTAGAAACCCACTACCTATCATGTTCATGGTGACGGTGCTTCATTTACAGAGCAAATCACTCTCTATTCTGTCCTTTCAGGGTCACTTCTGTCAGATCAACCTTCAAAAGGAAAGTGTCATTGCATTAAAACACACTGAACGTTAATTTATGCATCATATTGTGAAAACACACAGGAACCAGTAGAAAGGGTGTGAAGAGCCACATGTGGCTCCACATCTGGCTGCTGACTCCAGTCTCATCTGCCTCCACACAGCTGAGGTCCATTAACAAGATGATTTACCAACCCAGGACCTCAAAATAACAACAACACGGCTCAGTAAGCATTTTAGGTTTTTGTATTTCCATATAAATGTTAACCTTGCCGGCAAGCTGAATTCTCGCGGTATTTGTTCACACACACCTCGAGAATCCATCTTGTACCGCTCGCGCTAATGCGCCCGGGTTCTGACTTTCTTCGGTCGGACCAATCACGCGTCGTTAAGGGCGGGACATCAAGCTTTGACGGAAGCAGGAAATGATGGACTGCTAATAATATTAGCATGGCTAGCGAAAACAATGGATGTCCCGACAGCGATTAAATCTGTTTTGGATGAATCCTCTATTGCATCTTTGAAAAATGATCAGCAAGAGGTTTTTTCTTTGCAGTGATTGGCTGAAACCAAACATGGTCAGGCGGGTGCACTGTTTTTCCTTCCGTCCAATGAACGCAAAGAGTTCTACAGCAAGTCCGTCCTTCCCCGAACGGATTTGCTGAGTGAAATCCCAGATTGACCTGTGAAGCAATTTGTTGCTGCTCATGTCAATCTGGCTTTAGCAGGTTATATGAATGTTGTCTACTGGGTTCCTACCTGAACACAAGTGATGCTGAGACCTTTCCTGTGGACAGATGTGGAATGTTGCCACTACGCAGATGTTGAACCTTTAAATGACTCAAACCCCTGGCCAAGACTTCCATCCATCTATCCATCCATCATCTATCATCAATCCATCCATCCATTCATTCATCTATCATCCATCTATCCATCCATCCATCCATCCATCCATCCATCTATCCATCCATCATCTATCATCCATCTATTCATCCATCATCTATCATCAATCCATCCATCCATTCATTCATCTATCATCCATCTATCCATCCATCGATCCATCATCTATCATCCATCTATTCATCCATCCATTGATCCATCCATCATCTATCATCAATCCATCCATTCATTCATTCATCTATCATCCATCTATCCATCCATTCATCCATCCATCCATCCATCATCTATCATCCATCTAGCCATCATCTATCCATCCATCCATCCAAGCTGATGATGGGTGGATGGATGGATGGATGGATGGATGGATGGAAGGGTTGAATCTCTCCTAAAAACCCTCTCTCTCCTCTTCTCTTCTCTCCATTCACTAATCAGGATCTTCAAAGAATGCATGGGCGGGATATTTTCAAGAGATGTGAGTGGTCCAGAGGTTAAGACTGGCTGATTTCTGATCCAGAACAGAACCTGCTCTGGAACTTGTTAGCTGTTCAGAGGGAGTTACCTGGATTTAGCTGGTAAGAAGAGAACCATGGTCAGAGGATCCAGCCCCAGAACAGAAACCAGGTTAATCCTGAAATTACCCTGAAGCTCTCAGGGTTGGTGGATTTGGGCTTTTCTGATCCTACAAACAGCATCAGACATGAAATAAATGTATTTTTCACTGTTTGCATTAGCAGACAACAAATAGCAGAAACCTCTGCTGATCAAACTCGAATCAGACGTTCAAACTGAAGCTGAAAAGCTGAGTGCCTCCTGCACCCCGTTTAACCTTGATAAACAGGTATCAGTCTGGTCGGTGCTGCGGAAATGCTGAGGTGAGGAGAACTCAGCAGGACCAGTCAAACTGCGGAGACGCTGCCAATCACAGTCTGCTTCATCAGCTGCTGCTCACAGCTGGACCACCAGGCCTTTCGCCCTCCTCGGATCACATCGGAAGCCTTCCACCCCGCTGTGTCTGCAATCCAAAATAAATACACACACGTTTAAGTGTGAGACCAGCTGCTCATTTCAGCATGTTTTATTCACATTGTTTACCCTTTAATCCAATGACGCATCTGACAACACAAACTTACAGCTCGGAAGTGTCTCCAGTCGGTGTGAACTCCAGACAACCACACTCACCTGTAGCAACCCGGTGAATCTGCACTAGACTGGAAAAACCAGAGTCAGGTGAAAAAACGGGTAAAACCGGGACTTCACCACAACAAGCAGACTAAAACCAGAGCAAAGCTTTCATCTTGCTTTTATTTGTATTTCATTGAAATTTGAATTCCATTCTGTACTCTAATAAACTGAGGATTATCATGAGTTCATAGATTTTTGAGATGTCTTCTTGGATATGGACATACTGTCCACCTGTCTTTGTTCACAGACAGATAGAGTCATAAACAGGAAGCTCATGGCTCCTCAAGTTCCTCATGCTGAATTTCAATGGAGTACTCATAAAAGTGCCCCGATACAACCTGGTGTGTATTATGAGATTTGGGACGCCACGGAAATCCGGGTACTGGTCCTCCAAAATAAAACTCTTCTTCTGGTCGTATCCGCATGGCGGGACGCTGCAGTCCCTCCTCCGTGGAGACACGGCAGCTGAAGCGTCCGGTGGAGGACGACAAAGCTCTGCTGCAGAGACGCAGATGCGCTGAGTCTGGTGTAAAATGGGGGTGAGAGGATGTCGTTCAGGAGTTTAAGTGTTCTGAGCCGTGCTACATGCTACATGCTACATGCTACATGCTACATGCTACATGGTTAGAGTCTGACCGACAGTGAGCTCTGTCCCTCTGTCTTCGGTCCACAGTGATGCAGTGTGAAGACAGATGCTGCACATTGAGCCATGCGAGATTCTTTACTCTCAAAGCTGTGACTTCCTGACTGATTAAAGTTAAAAGTATAGTTCCTGTTTCACTGCTTTTCCTCCACAGAAAAGACAGAAACTTCTTAAAACGAGCTGTGGTGTATTTTCCCAGCAGTCCAGCTCTCTGCGGAAAACAGCGAATCAAAATTAAATTAAAGCTAGGGTAGACGATGTTGTCCAAAAGCACTTCTTGTCATACTGAGTGAAATGCTCCTGCCCCCTGGGCAATACATTATGTGGACGGAAAAAGGTGCGGAAAAAATCTGACAACTGTAGCGGCCACAGGACAGTAAAAACTCCGACCAATCGTAAGGCGCGGACCGCTCTTCAGGAACCAATCAGATGCCCCGCCCACCCCCTCGTGAAAAATAGAACGAAGCGGAGCGGGCGCGCAGCACAGCGCGAGCCGCGGCGCTGCGCTCCCCTGCGCATTGTGTGCGGGCAGTCAGATAGGTTAACATGGGAGGCGATCAGAAACTCCGTGTGCGGCGCTCCCGCGTCCAGTGCGTTCCCCCGAAACAGCAGGAGCTCCTCCAATGGGGTGGGAGCTGGGCGGAGCTGGGCGGAGCCTTGGGGAGATGCTACATTCGAATACATGCTAGTTTTCCACGATCGCCAACCCTAGCTTTAATATCGACTTAACAGTGAATTCCGACAAAGGTTTTCTGAAATTTGCATTGGTTTATAAAACATAATGTCTCTGGTGCTGATAACGGAAAGGTTAAGACAAGCTGAAGGCTGGGAGAGGGTGGTTCGATTGGTCTACATGTTGCATTTATTTTCTTCTGTCTGGTTCACAGAAGCTTAAAATATGCTCCTTCTCAGGGTTGGAACATCATGGTATCATAATCAATATGTCGGTCAGATTTTTATTTTGTTCAGCATCTTTGAGCCTGAGCACACACACAGTTCATATCCATGCTGTCGTCTCTTTGACTGCATGTGAAGAAAAATGATGCAACAAGTTTATTGTAAAAGGGAGGAGCCAACGCGCTCTTTTCATTTCTCATTAGTTCCCAGCATTATTCTACGGAGACACGCTGAAGCATGACCCCCAGCAGGCCGGGGCAGCCGGGCCCTTCCCAGCTCGTCGGCCTCTTTAGGAGAGATATTGATGACGGTCGGGAGGAGGCTTTGCTAAATGAGCCTCAGCAATGAGCTGGAAAATGAGTAATGTTCCCTGGGTGAGCCCAGAGTGGTCAGGCCTGCCTCGGCAGCGCCCGTCCCCCACACCTGCTAGACGGAGGACCCAGCCGCGCGCGTGTGTGTGTGTGTGTGTGTGTGTGTGTGTGTGTGTGTGTGTGTGTGTGTGTGTGTGTGTGTGTGTGTGTGTGTGTGTGTGTGTGTGTGTGGTGGGGCTGCACGATTAGCCGACACCTCATTGAAATTGAGGTTTTAACTCCTGTGGTAACCGAGCCGCACAGGGCTGAGGTTTTTCGAGGCATTTGAGTGACAGACCTATCCGCCAGTCAAAACATTTGAGTGTTGCGTTCCGGGCCACCGGCCAATCAGAAATGACAACAGGAAGCAAGTATGTCTGCACTGCACTGCTGCAGCTAACTAGCATCAGGTTGCTAACAACAAACCCTGCAGTGTGCTTTGCGGTGTTTAGAGGAGCAAAGTTTTCAGTGTGACTCGATCACGGTGTGAAAATGACTGAGAAGACAGCAGGAGAGGGGGCGGAGCCACTGGTATTAAAAAAGCACTCCAGTTCAGCTGTTTGGATTCTGGGTTTGAAAAAAACGAGGTGGAGCCAGATGTAGATGGTGTCGCCGTGCAGCAGCCAGATCCAGAGGAAACACGTCTAATTTGTACGAACACCTGAAGACTCACCGCTACACATTACAGAAACGTCGACACGTCGTAGGTTATTCTCTCTCTCCCCCGATCGCCCCACAGCTCAGCCTTCATCCAGCATGTGATGCTCTCTCTCTCTCTCCATGAAAACATGAAGCACAGCCCAAGAATGAGAGGGAAGAGGACCCCGAGCAGGATTACTAAACTGACTGTGATCTAAGAATATTACAGCAATAAGAATTAATTTTTATTTAGCCTTCATCTTTAGAAGCTGGCAAGTTCTTTTTTTTTTTTTGCGAGTTGAAGTTGGTTTCTGAGTGGTGCCTGTTTGCGGTTCTGGTTTTTAATTTCCATTCATTTCATGTTGAAAATTGTTGTCTCAGTAATTTTCTGTGAACCATGCAAGCAAGACCAGTATTGAATTACAATTTGGACAGCATTGTGTTTTGATTATTTTTTTATTTCATTAAAACAACACACTTTTTCTTCAACCGTGATGCAGACAGCACGGTGGCGTCTCGCTGCTGCTGCCTGAAGCTTCGTCAGTTTAGTTTACATTGTGTTATTTTATGTGTCAACTTGAGCAAGACCATGAAAAAGTAACAAGATTTTTTTTTTTTGTATTTTGTTTTCTGCATTTGAAAGAATAAATGTGAAAATTGCAAAACGAATCACAATGGCATTATTGGTCAGAAAAATCGCAATTAGGTTTTTTTGTCAAAATTGTGCAGCCCTGTGTGGTGTGTGGTGTGTGGTGTGTGTCTCACAGTTTCTGATGCAGTATTCTTTGATCTGAGGATTTCTTCTCTTGTGCTGAAATGTCTTCAGTCAATCATGGCTTTGCATCCACTTCCTGCAACTCTCCATATTTAATAGTCGAGGTCTGGAGAATGTGGCCCTCAGAGAGGCAGACCTCCGCCACAGCTCAAGTCAGTCGCCAACAACCATAAGAACACCATGTATAATAAAACAACAGTGTGATCAGGGGTGTGATGGGAGCGGAGCAGTGTGGCGTGCGGCACAGGGTGGCGTGAGGCGTGCCGAGTGGTGTGGCGTGCGGCGTGCGGAATGCGGCACGCGCATGCCGCACGGGCCCCCTGTCGGCGGGCCTGCCCAACTATGTCAAAGACTGCCCTATCTCTCAATGATAAAGAATCCTTTAAAAGATTCCTGGATCCAGACAGTGATCCAGATCATCTCCAAAATTTAATGGATTCTAAGTTAGTCCAAGACCCACCTTTCCACTAAGTTTCATTGCAATCCGTCCATTACTTTTTCCGTGATGTTGCTAACAAACCAACCAACCAACCAACCAACCAACCAACCAACCAACCAACCAACCAACAAACCAACGTGATTACATGACCTCCTTGGTGGAGGTAATAAACAAAAGAGGTTGTGTGGTACTGGATGTGCACACACACACACACACACACACACACACGCTGTGGTCATGGTGAAACGCTGCCATCGAGGTCCGAGCTGAAGAACCAGTCCTCTGCATGTGATGGAGTCAACAGGAGCCCCGCGTTAGCTCACAAGAAGGAAAAGTCCATGTTTGGATCTGTCGGATGGGCTGGAGGAGGATGTCACAGCCTCCACAGTGTCTCCTGTTGAAAACCAACTGAAGCTTGTAGACATTCTAGTGAACGGCAGTTTTCCACAGTTTCAGTAAATTTATCAGTTTAGAGTCTTTAGTGAGTCTGATTTGATCATCTGCTGTTTTCAGAATGTGTTTACAGAACTCCGGTACTCGTTTCCATGGAAACCAGTTACTCCACAACACCACTGGTCGTCTACCACCGAGCTCCTTCAACTACTGGCTCCACCTCTCCTCTGCAGTGTTTGTTCTCTCAGGGTTTTTATAAAAAAAAGTTTCTCAGCCTCCGTCCAGTTCTTCTGCTGGTTTCTGACTTTCCTGTTTCCTGCTTCCTGTTTCCTGCTTCCTGTCACGTCATCACGTCACCACGTCACTCTGTACGAGGGAGGCAGAACCGATAAGCTCCCGTTCAATCCTGTTCAATCCCGTTCAATCCGACAGCAGGGACTGAAAAAGTCAGTCCCTGCTGTCGTGTAGATGGCAGAAGTGTTACTCCTGTTCCTGGTCCTGGTCCTGGTCCTGGTCCTGGTGCTGGTCCTGGTGCTGGTCCTGGTCCTGGTGCTGGTGCTGGTCCTGGTGCTGGTCCTGGTGCTGGTGCTGGTCCTGGTGCTGGTCCTGGTGCAGGTCCTGGTCCTGGTCCTGGTGCTGGTCCTGGTCCTGGTGCTGGTCCTGGTCCTGGTGCTGGTGCTGGTCCTGGTGCTGGTCCTGGTGCTGGTCCTGGTGCTGGTCCTGGTCCTGGTGCTGGTCCTGGTGCTGGTCCTGGTGCTGGTGCTGGTCCTGGTCCTGGTGCTGGTCCTGGTCCTGGTGCTGGTGCTGGTCCTGGTGCTGGTCCTGGTCCTGGTGCAGGTCCTGGTCCTGGTCCTGGTCCTGGTGCTGGTCCTGGTGCTGGTCCTGGTCCTGGTGCTGGTCCTGGTGCTGGTCCTGGTCCTGGTCCTGGTGCTGGTCCTGGTCCTGGTGCTGGTCCTGGTGCTGGTGCTGGTCCTGGTCCTGGTGCTGGTCCTGGTCCTGGTGCTGGTGCTGGTCCTGGTGCTGGTCCTGGTGCAGGTCCTGGTCCTGGTCCTGGTCCTGGTGCTGGTCCTGGTGCTGGTCCTGGTCCTGGTGCTGGTCCTGGTGCTGGTCCTGGTCCTGGTGCTGGTCCTGGTCCTGGTGCTGGTCCTGGTCCTGGTGCTGGTCCTGGTGCAGGTCCTGGTCCTGGTCCTGGTGCTGGTCCTGGTCCTGGTGCTGGTCCTGGTGCTGGTCCTGGTGCAGGTCCTGGTCCTGGTCCTGGTCCTGGTGCTGGTCCTGGTCCTGGTGCTGGTCCTGGTGCTGGTCCTGGTCCTGGTCCTGGTGCTGGTCCTGGTCCTGGTGCTGGTGCTGGTCCTGGTCCTGGTGCTGGTCCTGGTCCTGGTCCTGGTGCTGGTCCTGGTCCTGGTGCTGGTCCTGGTGCTGGTCCTGGTGCTGGTGCTGGTGCTGGTCCTGGTGCTGGTCCTGGTGCAGGTCCTGGTCCTGGTCCTGGTCCTGGTGCTGGTCCTGGTGCTGGTCCTGGTGCTGGTCCTGGTGCTGGTCCTGGTCCTGGTCCTGGTGCTGGTCCTGGTCCTGGTGCTGGTCCTGGTCCTGGTGCTGGTCCTGGTGCTGGTCCTGGTGCTGGTCCTGGTGCTGGTCCTGGTGCTGGTCCTGGTCCTGGTCCTGGTGCTGGTCCTGGTCCTGGTGCTGGTCCTGGTCCTGGTGCTGGTGCTGGTCCTGGTGCTGGTCCTGGTGCAGGTCCTGGTCCTGGTCCTGGTGCTGGTCCTGGTGCTGGTCCTGGTCCTGGTGCAGGTCCTGGTCCTGGTCCTGATCCAGATCCACCTGGACTTGATAGTTTGAGAGTTGACAGTCACTGTAATAATAATCCAACTTGCTGTTCTGTCCATACCAATGTCTGCTCTGCAGTGTTATTGTTTACAGTGTGTTGTTCTGTGGTTTCATTACTAAAACAAACAACAGCACCAGCTAGTGGGCCACCGTAAGAACTGCAGGCTTTCAGAGTTTCTGCTGTTTCAGTGATAGTGAAGCTTTTCTGAAAGGAAAACACTGAATGACAGGATGTGGCTGAACTGGGCTCCACCTGCAGCCGGCGGTCAGAGAGGAATCCAGCCGCCCTGCGCTCCAGGTGTCATAATGAGTGTGTCCTACAGGGGGCGCCTCCACAGACCCGAGCTGTTCGGGGAGTCCACCTGTCCTGTGATCATAACAGAGTCCTCGCCTGCTAAAGACTCACATTTCCACAGCAGTCAGGACAGGAAGTGAAAAAGCTAACTGAACACTGAGCTCTGCACAATCTTTGATGTTTTGTTTTTTTTAATAAACAGGATGTTTAGAGGTTGTTTGTGTTTTTGTTTTGAGTTGAATTGAACATTCTGGTGACAGGAAGACTTTTTTAATTGAGAGAATAAGAAAGAAAATCCAAACTGTGGTGAAGTGAGTGCAGCTGATCGTCTTGCTGTTAGCAGTGTTTGGCGACGGAAGGCATTTTTTTCCATTTGAAGCACGTTGTTAATTGATGTTGAGGTTGTGTATTTCATCTGTTGTCCCGTAAACCACTCAGACAGTCGTCCCTACCAGCAGCGGCGTGTTGTTTAAACTTTATTTGCCGGAGTGATCCGAGGCTCGGTGGAGAGGGGAACAGTAGCGGTTAAGTGTCGCCCTCCTCCTGCTTCCCTCCTCTCTCCATCTTCCTCTTTCTCGCACCCTCGCCTACAATCCACCATTATTAGTGCCTCCAATACTCCAGAGGGCAAACAAACTTTCAAAAAATTCTCCATAACCTGCCAAGCGTAGCCCATTTTCCTCTCCATGCAATTAACTGCGCCAACATTTACAATAATATGATTACAGACACTTTGGCAAAGTCACGGGGGGAACGCAGGGCATATTAGGTATCAGCAAGGGGTTGATCATAATGGCCGCGTTTCCTGGAGACTCACATTTTCTTTTGCACGCCGTAGTGAGAGCCACTAAATTCTCCTCAGGCAGTAAAAACCAATGCACTGGAACCACGATAACAAACGCAGGCAACCACTTTCTTTTTCATCACTCTGATTTTCTTTCTTTTACTTTGGGGCCTTTTCTTTCCCCGGCACCCTTCTCCTTAAAGCCCCGCCCCCACCGCTCCCTCCTGCACCCCTCAATTAATTAAGTCTTTCACGGGCATGTAATTAGGAACATTAGCAAGTCATAAACTTGCCACAAGTCTTGAAATTATGTACTGGCCCTCAGCAATTTGTTTGTAATTCCTTTTTTGTCAGACAACAGCCCCGTAGGGTCCCATAGATCTTCCAGGGCCCCCACTGCGCCCCGCTCGGCCCCGACAGGCCGATAAGAGGGTCCTCCGTGGGCTGAGAGGCGTCCACATGATGCCCGTCCTGCTGTCCTGACAGCAGCCGGGAGCTGGCGGACAAAGGCAGACGCTCCTTCAGCCGCTGTCCTGCTCCTGGACGCCACTGGGACGACGTCAGCACTCAACCCGAACCCCGACCCCACACCTAACCCTGACCCTGACCTGACCCTGACCCTGACCCTGACCCCAAACAGCAGCAGGTTGAGTTCTACTGGCAGGCTGAGCTGAAATATTAAAGATATCCAACTCAGATTATTTTATATTTATTCTTTTAGTTCGTTTTTTATTAGGAGACATTTCATGTGATAATTCACACAAAGCTTCGTACTGAAATCACAGAAATATTTTTTGTGAAGCAGATACTGGAGCGTGTCATGGCTGATGGTTGATGGTATATTTTCCTGCATCATTCAGAGAGAAGCAGCCTGGCGACGGTCTGCAGCTCAGTGTTCATCAGGCAGAAGACTCCGGCTCCGCCGCGCTGGAAGTGTGTGTTCTGCTGCACGTATGTCTGTGTGTGTGTCTTCTGCAGAGAGGGTAACGGCATCGACGCCGTGTGATTCCAGCTCCAGCGCTCTCATCAGCAGCCTTATTCTCTACTCCGGCTGCACCCTGACCTCCCAATAACCATAGACCATTGTTTCTGTTTACCGTTTGCCAGAGATGGAGGGAAAACTGGAGAAAGAGCGTGGCGGAGAAAAAGAGAGCGGGGGAAGGTATTGATCGGTTTCCACATGTATTGAAACCAGATATTGATTTTCTTTCTTTTTTTTCAAATGGGAAAAAGTGCATTGTCCGACCAAAGGAGATTTCTGTGGGGATTTGGGGAAAGAGGAGTTGAAATGAGCATCCGGGCGGCGCCGTCTCCTGTGGATTGTGTGTGGGGCTGTGGTAATTGAATTGAGCTCCTTCGATATGTGCTCTGCTCGGAGTTTCGGGCGTGTGGATGAAGCTGGGTAATATTTCGTCTTCAAACATCCCAGAAAGTTTTGAGAGGAACAGCTAAAGTTCAGCTGGTTATTCTGCCGCTGCTGCTGCTACGCTGCAGCTTTTATTAGGACGACTGTTAAAGCTTTTCTGGCTGCATGTTGAATGTAAAAACAGCAAACTGCATGCGTGTCAACGTTCACCCTGTCAGCACAGCTCACACACAGCGGTGACCAAACCGTGGCATCGAACCCGGGGTCTGGCTGCAGGCTGGTCAGAGCGTCGTTTCCCGGTCACAGCCGGACTGACGCTTCCTGAAGAATGGACGCTGCTGGTCGTGAGAGTTGAAAGTTTCCTGAAGCCACGGCGCTGCCCCACAGAGCCTGACCTCTGACCTGCGTTTCCCCGACTTCGCCTCTGCCTTTGTGCGCGTCCAGCCCGGACCGCCGGGCCCCGGCCGCCGCCGGAGCCCCGGCTGCTGCTTCTCATTCCGCCGGCGTCGGCCTGCTCTCCCACTCAATTTGCAATTAAGACCAAATTTAGAGCAGTGAAGCCTGAAGGCAGGTGGGTGTCCGCACAAGGAACACGTTGCCTAGCAACTGACGGGGGACAGAATCACAAGGGTGTACCTGAGCTCTAGGGTGCAGTGTGTGTGTGTGTGTGTGTGTGTGTGTGTGTGTGTGTGTGTGTGTGTGTGTGTGTGCAGAGTTTGCTGTTGAAATAATTCCATTTTAACTCATTTTTCTCTCAAAAAGACAAAATAGAGAGTCAAATCTAAAATGCATCGATGCTGTTCTGAAGGCATTTAATTAAAATGATGTGAAGAACTGAGGAGAGATCAGAGTGCCGTTCAGACGAAGACAGGAAGTGTGTGTTCCCCTCAGAGGGCCTGGCGCTGCCTGCAGGACCTGGACCTGGACAGGGAGCTGCAGCTCAGGGTTTGAAGCATCTTCACCTGATTTCACCTGAAAATGAAGATAAACTGTGGAAACTGTGGCAGAGAAAAGGATTAAAGCTCAAACGCTCCCAGTTTCCAACCACAGGAAACTCACTATTTCTTCATAGCCAATGCATTATAGAGTGAGACAACAGCAGCGTGTGACCGATGTTTTAGAGACACAGCTGGTGTGAAGGCTTCAGAAACGTGTGTGACGTTCTCCGTTTAGAGCACCGCTCCACTGATCGCCTCCTTTCTCTTCTTCTTTGTTTTTCATTGATCAAAACTTTGACTTTGAATTTTTCTTTTCATATTGTTAAAATATTTTAACACAGCATAACTACAGTGAGCAATATTTTCATATTGAGCAGTACTGGTGGAATCTTTAAACCATTAACCTGTTTTCTATTTGTTCTGTAATCTCATTTATTCAAAGGTAAGTTTAAATAAAAATATTAAATAGAAATATATTCCATGTTGACTTCACCAACAGACAAGTTATCAAAAAAATAAACTGCAAATACAAAGAATTAATGTGGCTGAACATGGAAAGAGAAAAAGTCAAAATCCAGACGGTGGCCAGGGCCCTTTGTTCCTGCTCAGTACTGTCTCGTATCAATCTTCTGTTTTTGTGGCTCATGGCGGGCGCGAATTCAAAACACGCCCGGTGTCCCTCTTCAACAATAACCTGGACTTAAACAGTTGGCGCACATTTTACAAGCGAGCACTATTCCCCAATCGGTATCATCTTCCATATTTGCATGTGCTGGGATGCTGAGAGCGGCAAATTGACTGAGAAAATAGCCATATTACCACGCAGTGGGAGAGGAGATGTGTCATGTGCAGCAAACAAAGGAAGACGGCAGCGATCGTCCTCACACCATGCAAATGTCTGCGCTCAGCTCAGCCCGTCACACGTGGAGAGGACGACAATGGACAGATAATGTCAGAGACTCACGACTATTTGAGGACCAGAAACGGTCATGGCTGAGCTGCTCTGTCTCCGTCTCACTGAGGGTCTGCAGCTGCTTCATCCTGACCTGCTCAGAGACGGAGACAGAGACAGACAGAGACAGAGACAGAGACAGAGACAGAGACGGAGACAGAGAGAGACGGAGACGGAGACAGAGACAGACAGAGACAGAGACAGACAGAGACAGAGACAGACAGAGACAGAGACGGAGACAGAGACAGAGAGAGACAGAGAGAGACAGAGACAGACAGAGACAGACAGAGACGGAGACAGAGAGAGACAGAGACAGAGAGAGACAGAGACGGAGACAGAGACAGAGACAGAGACGGAGACAGAGACAGAGAGAGACAGAGACAGAGACAGACAGAGACGGAGACAGAGACAGACAGAGACAGACAGAGATGGAGACAGAGGCAGAGACAGAGACAGACAGAGACGGAGACAGAGACAGAGACGGAGACGGAGACGGAGACAGAGACAGAGAGAGACAGAGAGAGACAGAGAGACAGAGACAGACAGAGACAGAGACAGAGACAGAGACAGAGAGAGACAGAGACAGAGAGAGACAGAGACGGAGACGGAGACAGAGACAGAGACAGAGACAGAGACAGAGACAGAGACAGAGACAGAGACAGACAGAGACGGAGACAGAGACAGACAGAGACAGAGACGGAGACAGAGACAGACAGAGACAGACAGAGATGGAGACAGAGGCAGAGACAGAGACAGACAGAGACGGAGACAGAGACAGACAGAGATGGAGACAGAGACAGAGACAGACAGAGACAGACAGAGATGGAGACAGAGACAGACAGAGACAGACAGAGATGGAGACGGAGACAGAGACAGACAGAGACGGAGACAGAGACAGAGACAGTGTTCAGTAGCAGTTTATTCAGGTCAGAGTGGAAGAGCAAAAAATAAAAACAGCCTGACCGTTTCCTGTTAAGGACAGGCCTTTGGTCAGGTCAATGAGGATATTTTCATTTCATTCATATAATTTATCATTTATTGGAAATTGGAAAGTCAAATCTGGAATAAGGAAATGTTCTGAAGGCGTCTGCTCCCACAGCAAGACGCTGACAGTGAAGCAGGTTTCATGTTGGTCCACAACATTAACGCTGGAGAACACGGAGAACAACACACTGGAAACGTTACAAACATAGAGAACGCAGACATTCACATGGACAGAACACCAAGTTTGAATTGTTATTACAGTGACTGTCAACTCTAAAACTACCAGGTCCAGGAGGATCTGGACTGGAACTGGAATCAGGACCAGGACCAGGAGCATACTCTGGAGGAAAACACTGTTCTTACTGTTCTTCTACTGAGCATGAGCAGAACTACTGTTGACTCCAGCCATGGAGTAGGAGCAGAATCAGGACCAGGACAGGGACCAGGACCAGGATCTGAATAGAACCCCGGGGTTCTGTTCGATCAGGCCATGTCTTTGGAAGCTCACTCTTGTCAGCTGACCAAAAACTGTTTCTAACACCTGAGAAATTTCTCTCAGGTCAGAAAAATGTTGTCAGCGTCTAACCTGGAACTGATCATCCATGCTTTTACTTCATCAGGTATGGATTATGTTTTTCTGTTTTAACTTGTTTCATCACAACTGTTCTTTACAAATTCAAAACCGTAGAAAGCTCTGCAGCCAGACGACTGACAGGAGCAGCTGATCAGGAAACACACAGAGTGCTGAAGTTCCACGATCAAACTGCACAAATCGTGCTTAAAGCCAGAATAATCTACCACCAGGAAAGATCCAGGGCATGTTCAAGCCAAGAGAAGGAAAATATAAGTTAAGGGGATTGTTTTGTTTTGAAAACATAAAAGTAAGAACTGCAGGGAAGAGCTTCTGTTTCTGTTTGGAACCATCTAAATAATGAGTGGAAACAATGTCAAAGTATTGAGCAGTTTAAAACCCTGTAAGGAGATAATATTTAAAAGATACAACTATACTAACATAAATATCAATGAAAGCTTGCTTATTTGTTTTCTGTCATTGTTATTATTTGTTATATTTGTTTGATTACACTGTTGGTTGTTTCTGTGATGATTTGTAAGCAGGTATTACAAGTTGATTACTCAGGTAAAGTGAAGGATGGGATTACTGAATCTTTATAAAGATGGATAAACTCAATTGGCATCCCCCAAAGCGATCTCAAACTGATTTGAGCAGGAAGTCTCCACAGCGAACGTTTGGAACCGGATGTAAATGTGAGTGGTCCAGCCTGTCACATGAGTGCATCACGTGGGCAGAGGAGGAGCTGTGATTGGGAACTCCTAAAATAAAATCAACAGGTGATTCATATGACAATCTGGTCCAGAGGACTCGGTTGATCAAACTGGAGACAGAGACCAGAATGTGCTCTGAAACCGGGAGCTTCATATGTTTATTTGCATTCTGAAAATCAACATTTTGGAATGAGTTCTAATTAGATCTGGGCTCTTTATGAAACATCATCCCCCCCTGCTGGAATTTGCCTGGTATTACAGCTTTTGTGCACTTAGGCATTATCTTCACGTTTTACCCTCGGAGGCTGGCGCTTGGGTCAGACTGGATACGTTTCGACTTCCTCCCATTCCATTTGATTTTTGAACACCGAAAAAAGACAAACTACTGTCTTGGCCCGAATATAAGACGATATTTTTTTTCCATAAATGGTATTCTCAAAAACGGGGTGGTGCTCTAATGGAGGACTAGATGGAGCCAGAGTCCCGGGGAGCTGTGCTGCCTCTGCTTCATGCAGTGGCTCCGCCCCCCGTTAGGGGGAGCTAGTGAGCTGGACAGAGTGTCAGCCTGCAGCAGTGAGAGAAGAAGACTGAGCAGTGTGGCTGCTGCTGGTTTTTCTGAGCTTCATTTCAAACAGCATCCAGAATATCTGCCTGTAAGTACTCGAGTATACTTCGCTGATGTTCAGGATGGAGGTGGAACTGATACTTGTGAGTTTGTCAGTTTGTTTTGAAATTTCAACACAGATGCTAATTCCGTTAGCATGTCAATGGCGTTTTCATTAATAGTTAGCATTGAGCTAGCGGCTTTGATTTTAAACACTGACTTGTGTTGTTTCTAGACAGTGATGTATGCTGTGATCCATCTTATGTATTTGTTCACTTCTGTGTTTATCTGGTTGGTTTCAGTTTTACAGCCTTCAGGAGAAAGTAATAAAAGCTCAGAGCAGCTGAAACCTGCTGCTTTCTCTCTGAAGAACTGTTCTCTACAGGCCAGACTGAACCCAGCATCCAGGAGGATGAATTCTTCATGTTCATGAAGCTGAACAGGACTGGAATTTGATGGTTATAAAGTTATTTACATCATTAATGCAGTTATTGAACCTTTGAGGTGCTTAATTGTTGCTTATTGTTGCTTCTTTTGAGAAAGAGAATATATTTTTTATTTAATACTGCAATTTTTTTTTTTTAAATCACGTGAAATGTTATCTCTGTGACTTTTAGGATTTAGAATAACTACAATAAAAAGTTATTTTAGGAGTAACCTTATTGTCTTCAACATATTTTTATTTTCACAAAATGACATTTGAAAAATAGGGGTCGTGTTATAATCAGAGTCGTCTTATATTCGGGCCAATATGGTAATTCTCTCGTTGTTGTTGTTTTGTTGTTCGATGTTTTGTGTTTATGTCTTTAGCTTAGAGTCTGGTACAGTATTTGAATGTTGTTCAAAAAAAAAAAAGATGAAAATTAAAAAACAACAACACCCAGGACATCCCACATCCCCCTCAGCTGAAGCATATCCAGGAGATTTGCCAGTTTGCTTCACGTATGTTAATTATGTGAATTCTGTAATCCTCGCCATATTTATTGTGTTCTTGCTATTGTGGTATTTCTTCCCTCTTACTTCCCTCTATTTATATTTTATACTTGTGCCTTTTAAATCTGTTTTTTCCTTTTTCCTATGCTTGCACCACCACCAAAACAAATTCCTTGGCCAGTTTACTGTACTTGGCCATAAATGTGTTTCTGATTCTGAGTCTACATGACGACAGAATCAACACCTCTTCAAAGAGTTGCACCTTGGGACCCGTTCTCAAAACGTTGTTTTCTGTGGTTCTGAGCGTTTTCGTCATGTGAAGAGAACCACAAAATAATACAAGCGTCCTGTGTTTCCACCATGATCTGAATATCTTTTGATTCTCACAAGTGTGTCAAGTCCTGGGTGTTTGGTTTGAGTTGTGGAAGCCTTAATCAACAGTGTTTCTTCTTTTATTTCTATTTCTCACTTTATAATTATCACCTGGTGTATGAGGTGGAATAATCCTGTGAACAGTCACTCAGCAAAAACCTTGGTCACCTCAGGAGAAACTCCAGAGCATTGTTTTAAATGAAGTCACTGCTCTGCGGTCCCCTCACAGCTGCGTCCGTCCTGCTGGAGGATCATCCAACATCTGTCCAGGTCTTTTTCAATCATCTGATTAAATGTAACTCAATCTGTGAAATTGATAAAAGAAAAAAAAAAGTCACAAAAGTTCAAATGTCTCAGAAATGTTGCTGACAGTCCTGGTTGCATGCTGGAGAATGGTTGCAAAGAGAAACTTCAGAAGAACTATTTTGTTTGCAACACTGAACTGATGAGTTCAGCGAGGGAACACACACCTGTCTCAGAAAAGACTCTGTGGTTCTTCACAAGTGATGACAAACTGACAAACTGGTCTTTGATGTCAACAAACTACTGTTCATCCATGCATTTGTCATTATGTGTTATATTTGTATCATTATAAATATCATGGTTCCAGTACCACTCCACATAAAGAGTTGCAGCATGCTGGCTGTGGACAGGAGCTGGAGACAACAATGCTGCTGGTGTGTGGACAACTTCCGCATCAAGTGTCAAAATGTGTCTGTCACAGGCAGGAGGGTGTGCTTCAGCAAGTCTGGCAAGTACAAAACTTTGATGGTGTGAAGGACCAGTGCACACCTTCAAGGTGGAGTCTTGAGTTAAGGCTGTGGCAACAGTGAGGCTGCTTTCACACCTACAGCATGTGGTCCGCTTGAAGCGGACTAGAGTCCCCAACTCCTGCAGGGTCGGTTCATATGCGCTGGTGTGAAAGCGGACCAGTTAGTTTTGGTCCGGGACAAAGAACCGTACCGAGACCTCCTGGAGGAGGCGGTCTCGGTGCGGTCTCGGTGCGGTCCCGGTGCGGTCCCGGTGTGGTCTCGGTGCGGTCCGCTGCTGGTGTGAACGCTGACCGGCCTCGGTCCTGTCCGCTCTGTTGTGGAGAAGGCTTTTTGGTCGGCGGAGGCTTCCGTAGCGAGTCGCGCGGCGCATCACGTCACACATGCTGGCCAATCAGGGTTCACTTCCGTCACCCAAAACACACTATTGTGTGAACAGCGCCACCAAGGGGCAGGAGGGTCATAGTGGATAGTTCATCTGCAAAAACAAGTGGTGTGAATGAACCGAACTGGTTGACAGCTGCAACGTTTATGAATAATTTATGTCCGAACTGAACCACTCTAGGACTAGTAGGTGTGAAAGCACCCTAAAACATAGTGCCAGTGGTCCAAATGTTATGGCTGATCAGGGAATATTGATTATCTTCTGAAATGACCATCACAGAGCAGTGTGTTGCTATCATCCACCCGCTCCACCCGCCTGCCGCCTCCTCCTGCAGAGTGAAGCACATCCGGGCTCTCCATGTTTTACACGTTGAAGGAATGCAGCCCTGCGGACTGCAAGCAGACGCCGCCTTGTGACTCTCTTTCAGCTGAATTGGGAGAGTTTGTACTTGTTCTTGCCAGCTGCTGGCTTGTGTTCATGTTGTGGGAAGTTTTTGGGTTGCTTCATTCCATGGATAACTTGTAGCACTGTTGCCTCAGAATCGAGCAGCACAGCGAAGTGCTCTCATCCACAGAGTGGCTGTCAGTGTTTGCTCTGGTGGGCTCCAGTGTGACTCAGATGGTGTGAACAATCGAAAATGTGTTACTCAGACATTTGGCCAGAGGTCCAAACACACAAATGTCTCTGTCTGACTCTCACTGTGTTTGTGTGCGAGTGTCCCCCAGCTGGCCTGTGTTTTGTGTCTCAGCTGATTGACCTTTGGAAAACATGTCAGAAATCATTGTTGGGTACAGTGTTGACACTACAGTGGGATGTGACAAAGACCAACAGAGTTTAGCTGATTTTCCACACTGATAACAATACTGCAGTGCAAAAGACAATCACACACAAATTGTGAAAATATGTCTTTTCTGAGTAGGCACGTTCACATGGGTCAAAAGTCCTCCTTATAAATGGATTATGAGGTGAAGGCTTCACCTCATAATCCGCAATCCGCTTCACCGTGAAGTGGATTGTAAATGTGTCATGTAAACGCCGCTTCACTCGGAGTGGATCATATTTTGGATCCGATTGTACGAGGTCGTCTACACCGATCAATAATCCACTGGTGCCTCATATAAACAGAGCCTGACAGCGGAGCGGAGGATTATTGGTGCCACCATGCGTTCCCTCGTACGTACTGACGTGATGACGTGACAGGAAGCAGGAAGCAGGAAAGTCAAGCAGAATAACTGGACGGTGGGTGAGGAACACTTTTTTAATAAAAATCCTGAGAGAACAAACACTGGAGAGGAGAGGTGGAGGCAGATCGCTGAACAGAGAGTTGTTCAAAGAGCTCCATGGCAGACTACCAGGGGGCCGCCGCCACCGGCAGAGCACGGAGGAGCATGTGTTGTCTTGTTAGTGTTAGACTAATGGCTACCTGGATTAGGTCTCTCCTGATGCTCTTGCGTAATTTGATGCCTGGATCCTCAGTTTGCACGTCCCAGATCACTACCAGCTATGTTCTCTAGCAAAAGTCCGTAGGATGCCCTCTGCCATGTCTTTATGCAGGTGCAGTAGCCGGTCATCTGGAGTGTCGATACTAATTGAAAAGACAGTCTTTGCTCTCTCTTCCTTCTCTTCACTCTCTTTTGCTTTCTTGTTTGTTCACTTGTTTTTTTCCCTTCATTTTCTGTCTCTCTTCCTGTCTTTCTGTCCCCCTCTCAGGTCCAACAATATCATGTATCAGTATTCAAAAGATAAAAGACAAAGTAATGTAGCGCCCCCTTGCAGCGGTGGCAAATAGTGGGAGTGGCTAAGCTGAGTTCTTTCACAGGTGTTACCTCTAACAAATGTAAATGTCCAAACCATAACACATTGATCACCAAAATATTCTTTCAGGTTTCAAGCAACTTTTTGTTTCAGAAAATAACAGAAATGAGTCCTTCAAGCTCAGATGAAAAAACAAAGGAAACTTAAAGCCGTCAGATCTACTCAAAAAAAGGAAATAAAAACCCCAAGTTCACGTTGCAGGCCTGATACTTTGGTTTCTCCTTGTACTCACGCTTCCCTGCTGCTCCTCACTACAAGCAGCCCTTCCTCATTCCTCCTTCATCAAGTTACCCCAAGCACATTCCCCATACAACGTGAAGTCAGAATTTCAAAATAAAATACACTTAAATCATTACACCATTGTTTTAAAATAATAATGAATACATGCCATTACATTTGCATTTCAAACTTCCAGAATATTTACAAACCAATCTTCAAAACTATTAATAACACTTTTTATTGTCTTTAAACCACTATAAAAGGAAACTTAAGTTTTTTATTTTCTTAACAATTTCTTACTTCCTGATGTCCATACATATGGAACTTAACTCAAACTAATCACAGGGCTACAGTAAGAAAAAAAACCCTGACATCCATGATGTGGAACTTCAGCTGTCCTTTCCAGTGGACCAGAAGACAGTGAAAGTTTCTGAACCCAAGCTGTTCACCCACCTTCTCATCCAACCTATATCCACATCTAAATCCACACCCACCGGAGTTCTGCACAGCCAGGCAGAGTTGGTATTAGAGTATGATCTGAGTTTTTCTTAATTTTCACAGAAACAAGCCACTTGCTGTACACTCTGTCAAACCCTGTGGAGCTGGAGAGAGAGCTCAGAGTTTTACAGAATTCATTAATGGCAGCATTGCCCTGAAGGGGTCATCCAAGGCAAAATCCAAAGAAGCACAAAGTCCGAAATTCAAACAGTTCAGAGAACAAGGAAACCAAAAGGTCAGGACTGCAACAGCACAAAGACAACCTGGCACTGAAGGAAAGGGCTTAAATACACAGACAGGTGAAACACTAACAGGTGAAAGACTAATTAGACACTGACTGAAGGACCACAAGGACAGGAGCACTGAGCCTCAGGCCAGACAGGAAGTCACAGAACACACCAGATTTATGACTCTCTTCACTCGTCTGTGCTTGGCCCTACTCCACACGGTTTGCTTTGGCCTCCCTTGGCTGGCCTTGGCCCCTGCAGTTTTCATTACACCTAGTACCAGCTTGGCGTGGGAGCGTCGTCATAGCAACGCAACACTAAACTTGAGTTTTATGCAACAAACAGAAACTGCTTCCCACCAGTGCATTAACAGACAAAACGAAATCCTGACGCATTTGTCAACAATTACATGAATGTTTATTCAGTCCAAAGCATGTACAGGACTGTTTACACCCGCCAGGACAGAGGAGAACACGGAGCCGGGGAATGGATCACACACACCGGACACACACCTGCTGCTCCACTCCACACAACCGAAGGAAGCCTCCTGGCTCGTGTTCTTCCTCTGCAGGTCAGTGGCGATGCTGGGGACCAGGAAGGCTCCAGCAAAAAGCAGAATTCAAACGAAGAAAAGAGTTAGCATCAATGGCTAATCAGCTAGCTGTGGCTAATCAGCTAGCACTGCTTGCACACACACAGGAAACCATGGCATTAAAGGAATACTCCACCCAAAAAACAATTTGGCCTCATTTTCTACTCACCCTCATGCTGAGAAACACTCTGGAGCACTTTTTTGATATTTCAAATGCAGTTGGAGTTGTTTGGGGACTTTCGTTGTCAACAAACAGGGACCGACAGAGCCCGACAGAAAAAACGGTCCATAAAGTCCACAAAACATTCCCATTTTCCTTCATACTGCTCATCCGCTGTAATCCAATGTCCTGAGAGCGTAACGTCCATAATTAATTCTTAACGAGGTAATTTGGTATATTTTAAGAGCCTAAACAGTACGCTTTCATACGCGCACCCTGAACTACGGAAGCCGCGCCAGACCAAGCAACACGCTTGCATGCTTTCAGTGACTACTTTTCTAAATTGCAAGTGTAGAAGAAGAAGTTCCGCTGTTTATATTCTGCTGTGAGTGACTGAGCTGTGGACAATCACAAAAGTGATTGGCTACTGTTTGAAAGCTTTGAATTCGGTGTCCTGCTGAAAGGGCACAAGCGTGTTGCTTGGTCTGCCGCGGCTTCCGTAGTTCAGGGTGCGCGCGCAGACATGCACTGGAGAAGTGTGACGCCGACGGCGTTCCTACAACGTCTACGTGGTAGCCCTACAACGGCCTACGCCGGGGCTTGACATGCGCTTCCTGAAAATTGTGAGTTCGCGTCGAGGCGACACGTGGTGACGTGAACGTCGAGGGCTGTGATTGGTCCCCTTTCGCGTTGTTTATAGAATAAAGTAGAACTCACCCGAATGCTTTTCTGATCCGAACAGTGCTTCGGGAGAAATTTAGATCCAAAATTGAGCGGCGCACATCCCTGTACTGTTAGCAGTGTTAGCACTGTTAGCAGACGGGGCTATGTGTATAGCCGCTTCTGAAACGGCTTTAATCGTCCAAAAGCTCATTAGTTTCACCAATATTTCATTATGGTTCGCTCAGCCTCTCCTCCAAGACAGCCTGGTATCGCCAGATATGTCTTATATGCAGATATATGTTCGGTAAATGCACGCGTGTGTAGATATGCACGTCTAGAAATCTATGTGTATAGATCTATGTCTAAGTAAAGCTGGAGCTACGGAAGCCGCATTGTTGTTGTGACTGCTAGCGGCTTGGCGGTGAAATTGCAGAGGAGGGCGTTCCCTTGATACAGAAGCAAGATATGTTCAGTAGCGGCGTAGGGTTGCTGGCGTAGGAACGCCGTGGCGGCGACGGGGGAGCATACTGAAGCCTTTACTCACAAACTACCTCTGTTTGCTCTTTATGAGCCACAATCAGCTGCTCCACCAGAGGCCAAACCAGCTCCACTGGAGGCCAAACCAGCTCCACTAGAGGCTAAACCAGCTCCACGAGAAGCTAAACCAGCTCCACCAGAGGCCAAACCAGCTGCATTAGAGGCTAAACCAGCTCCACCAGAGGCTAAACCAGCTCAACTAGAAGCTAAACCAGCTCCAACAGAGGCTAAACTAGCTCCACTAGAGGCTAAAGCAGCTCCACCAGAGGCTAAACCAGCTCAACTAGAGGCTACACCAGCTCTAATGGAGGCTAAACCAGCTCCACCGGAGCAAAACCAGCTCCACTGGAGGCCAAACCAGCTCCACAGGAGGCTAAACCAGCTCCACCGGAGGCTAAGCCAGCTCTAATGGAGGCTAAACCAGCTCCACCGGAGGCTAAACGAGCTCCACGAGAGGCTAAACCAGCTCAACTCGAGGCTGAACCAGCTCCACCGGAGGCTAAACCAGCTCCACCGGAGCAAAACCAGCTCCACTGGAGGCCAAACCAGCTCCACCAGAGGCTAAACCAGCTCCACTAGAAGCTAAACCAGCTCAACTAGAGGCTAAACCAGCTCCACCGGAGGCCAAACCAGCTGCATTTTAGGCTAAACCAGCTCCACCGGAGGCCAAACCAGCTGCATTTTAGGCTAAACCAGCTCCACCAGAGGCTAAACCAGCTCAACTAGAAGCTAAACCAGCTCCAACAGAGGCTACACCAGCTCCACTAGAGGCTAAAGCAGCTCCACCAGAGGCTAAACCAGCTCAACTAGAGGCTAGACCAGCTCTACCAGAGGCTAAACCAGCTCCACTAGAGGCTGAACCAGCTCCACCGGAGGCCAAACCAGCTCCACCGGAAGCTAAACCAGCTCTAATGGAGGCTAAACCAGCTCCACCGGAGCAAAACCAGCTCCACTGGAGGCCAAACCAGCTCAACTCGAGGCTGAACCAGCTCCACCGGAGGCCAAACCAGCTGCACCGGAAGCTAAACCAGCTCCACCGGAGGCTAAATCAGCTCTAATGGAGGCTAAACCAGCTTCACCGGAGGCTAAATCAGCTCTAATGGAGGTTAAACCAGCTCCACCGGAGCAAAACCAGCTCTAATGGAGGCTAAACCAGCTCCACCGGAGCCAAACCAGCTCCACTGGAGGCCAAACCAGCTCCACAGGAGGCTAATCGAGCTCCACCAGAGGCTAAACCAGCTCCACTAGAAGCTAAACCAGCTCCAACAGAGGCTGAACCAGCTCCACTAGAGGCTAAACCAGCTCCACCGGAGGCCAAACCAGCTGCATTAGAGGCTAAACCAGCTCCACCAGAGGCTAAACCAGCTCAACTAGAAGCTAAACCAGCTCCAACAGAGGCTAAACCAGCTCCACTAGAGGCTAAACCAGCTCCACCAGAGGCTAAACCAGCTCTACCAGAGGCTAAACCAGCTCAACTAGAGGCTAAACCAGCTCTACCAGAGGCTAAACCAGCTCAACTAGAGGCTGAACCAGCTCCACCGGAGGCCAAACCAGCTCCACCGGAAGCTAAACCCGCTCCACCAGAGGCTAAATCAGCTCTAATGGAGGCTAAACCAGCTCCACCAGAGGCTCAACCAGCTCCACCAGAGGCTAAACCAGCTCCACTAGAGGCTGAACCAGCTCCACCGGAGGCCAAACCAGCTCCACCGGAAGCTAAACCAGCTCTAATGGAGGCTAAACCAGCTCCACCGGAGCAAAACCAGCTCCACTGGAGGCCAAACCAGCTCAACTCGAGGCTGAACCAGCTCCACCGGAGGCCAAACCAGCTGCACCGGAAGCTAAACCAGCTCCACCGGAGGCTAAATCAGCTCTAATGGAGGCTAAACCAGCTCCACCGGAGGCTAAATCAGCTCTAATGGAGGTTAAACCAGCTCCACCGGAGCCAAACCAGCTCCACTGGAGGCCAAACCAGCTCCACAGGAGGCTAATCGAGCTCCACCAGAGGCTAAACCAGCTCCACTAGAAGCTAAACCAGCTCCAACAGAGGCTGAACCAGCTCCACCGGAGGCCAAACCAGCTGCATTAGAGGCTAAACCAGCTCCACCAGAGGCTAAACCAGCTCCACAGGAGGCTTCCTGGTACACTGTCCTGGTACAGTGCTCCGTGGAGCTCCAGCTGATCCCCCTCTGACGACGGGTCGGTTTCTAAGCATATTACCAGCTCGCTGTAGCGAGGTTTTAAAAACAGCGGGTGTGATTCTGACCAAAGTCGCTGTCGTGGCTTCGATACTGGCCTCACACTCTGACCAATCAGCACACGGCATCTGCCCATGTCACATTCTGAGCCCTGCTTGGAACCTCAGAGGAGAAGGATCAGCAGAGACCAGCAGGGACCATGATAGTACCCGGTATGAGGGACTGAAATGTCACTGGAAATAGGGGGTACTGGGGCTGAACTGTGTGGAGTACGGGTCAGATGTGACTTTGAGACATAAATTGAGCTAAGCTAATAGAAAGTCTAAACTGGGGTTATTGTTGCAGCACCTTTAAATTAAATAAATAGCTGTTTATTTATTCCCCGGGACGGTTTTCATATTCAGATTCCTCCCGTACTGGATGACCTCCAGTCCTGTATTTCCATCCACCTTTTCCAAACTGCACTTCCTGTGTACCACTTACTCTTTCACTGCTTCACTGTGTTTCTCTCCTGAGCAGTGCTTAAGTGCATGTATGTGTGTGTATATTTGTGGCGAGCAACAGAAGGGGGTATGCATTCGAAAGTCCTCAATTTCACACATGCTTAATCGTGAGTGAGTTTGGCGTGAAGGGATTTGTGGAGGAGTTTGTGTGTAGCTGGTGCTTGGTAGGGTTGAGGGAGTGAGAGGGAGTGAGGGGGAGTGAGGGGGAGGGGGTGATGGGGGCGTGAGGGGGGTGCTGGGGGTCTGGGATCCTCCGGGTTAATGGACTGGCAGGAGAAACTTTGATCAGCTGTCTGCTCTCTTTCCGCTCTCTACTTCACTCTTCCTCCAAGGCTTCAGTCATTCAGAGAAAGTAGGATCATCAGCATGAAGATCAGCCAGAACATTATGACCATCCAGGTGGGAAGAACAAACACTGTCTTGACATTGTATTAGGTGGAGATTAAGTACTAAATGGTGAGTTTGGGCATAAATGACCACATGAAAGAATGTGAGGAACTTTGGAAAAAGCCAGGTTGTTCAGGTTGTGAGCAGAACGGCAGTTTGGGGTTTTTCTGGGTCCGCTGTCTTTGAACATCAGAGAAGATAACAGAACTATCTCAAAGAGTAAAGAAATGGTGAATCATTCAGACTACTACCAAAAGTATCAACAAGGGATGTGAGGGGAGCTTCTTCGAACTGCCTGACTGGTGAGGGACGAGCTAACAGCTGCAACACACCGTCTTCACAGACCTGCAGGAAACCACCTTGTTTCTGTGTTTTCCAAGGAAATGGATATCGTGCATCTAAAATATATTGGTGTGTGTGTGTGTGTGTGTGTGTGTGTGTGTGTGTGTGTGTGTGTGTGTGTGTGTGTGTGTGTGTGTGTGTGGGAGTGTACAGAGGTCAGACCGGAGTGTGAGAGAGGAGCAGTTTGTTGCGGTGAGTGAGCAGGCTGTGAAGCGTTGGTTGTGGGAAACACACCCTCACCTCTGTGATGACCACCCAGTGAACTCCTTCCACACACTCCAACACACTGCCTGCTGGGCTGCTTCTGGCCCGCAGTGGCATCACGGTACTACAGTAAATCTGCAACTTCAACCATATACATCAAACTTTGTTTTGTAGCTTTTCAACTCGACCACATCTGAAATTAATCACAAAAACACAGGCTGAGTGTGATGGTGAGCTGTCACATTTATAATGTCCCGGTCTGGCATTAAATAAACAGGCGCTGTTTACCTGACAACATTTCAAGTGAAAGCAGCAGCCCTTTTTGAATTTTCTTTTCAGAAAAATTTCACCATTTATACGACAACATTCTGAAAGCAATGTCCATTTACAGGGACGGCTGGTCTAAATGTGCTAGCAGGGCTGAGCCCTCCCAGCACAAAAAGACAGGCAATACAAAAAAGATGAGAAAAGTATTTTTTAAATAACTTACAACAGATTGTTTGAAGTTTAGATAAAACCAAAGGCAGCAGCAGCACCAATAAGTCAAAAGGAAAACATAGAATCTCTCTAAATGGGCTGGTTTTTTACAGCCTCGCAGATACATTCATTTCCTTCTTGTAATTGATTGACAGGTGTCATGTCCCGCCCCCTGTGGTTTACTGAGCATTTTGGGCTAGCTTCAGTTAGCCCACTGCCACTGACTTTTGACCAACAGCAGCGATTTAACGCAGCGGGGCTGCTACTGGTGCCAGAGCTGGGAAGGAGGGAGAAAAAGTTCAGCTATGGCGGCGTCAGCATGAACCAGGTGGACTGTTTGCTTTGGATAATCCAATTATTTGGACCGATTGGATGCACTTGCCATGCTGTCTATTGAGACAGACTTCATCCAAAAATTACCAGACTTCAGCGACATGGTGATTAACCTGTTTGCATCCCAGAAAGGCGTCGATGTGAGCTTCTTTTCAGATAAGGTCGGCACATGTCGACCTGTTGTAGGACTGTGACGCCTTGTTTTTGCTGAGTGAAGCGTGTTTGGCTACATGTCACCAAACAGCTGTAACAAGACTTCTGCAGCAGGCTGGCTGTGGGCAGTCGTTGAAGTTGGGTTGGAACACGTCTGTAGTGCGTAAATGTGTGCATGTGACAGAGAGAGAGAGAGAGAGAGAGAGAGAGAGAGAGAGAGAGAGAGAGAGAGAGTTGACTACTAAAAAAGTAGAAGTAGTGTACCTGTAATTGATGTAACTGTGTATCATAGGTGATGTTGCTTTTGCAGTTCTGTTAACTATTTAATCTGTATTATGCAAACATTTGTAGCCCCCCAACAAACGTCACCACCAGCCGCCACTGTCGATTTACATGGAACAGAAAAAACTCTGAAAACCATGTAGTTAGCATGCCGAGCCACTAGTGGGAGCTGTTGGTTGTTTTAGTAATGAAACAACACATGCACACACACATGCTGCAGAGATACACTCTAAACATTGAGTGTGGTTAGAGGGTGTTTTTTAATTCGGAATAGGTTTATTCTGAATTAAGTCATTCAGAATTATATTCCAGAGTTTGGTGTTTACCTGTGAAAAACAAAGGATTAACTCCTCTCCCACGCCGGGGTCTGTGAAGTGTGCTGATTGGACGGGGCGGCCGTAATGTACTGACGTCTCCAGGAAGCAAAAAGCGTTTTTCTCTTCTTTCTTTCTCGATTAGATTTGACGCTGCAGCTTTGAAAGTGTTCACTAGTTAAGCGGCCATCGATCCGCTCGTTTCATTATATCTAATTCTTCTATAACTACCATTAAATAAAACGCCTACATACCAGTGGAACCGCGGACTGCGGGCCGCCATCTTTGAAAATGACATCATCATGACGGAGCAGAACGGCCAGAATAAAGTCACCTAATTAATATAATAATAATTCTGCTTCCAAAGGAGAATAAACCGGGCGGGCTATTTGGATTTAAACTTTATTCTGAATAAAGTTTTCAGGTGTTTACATGGTCATTTTAGAGCAGAATTAGGCTTTTTTTTTTTTCAGATTTATTGATGAATAAAAAGTCCCATGTAAACACACGGAGTAACAATGGGAGGAATAATAATAATAATCACAATGCTGTAATCAGCTTGAATATTGGCACGGAGTAGCTATTGCATGCCTTTATTCTTACATGATTGATCATTAATAAAACACATCTTATGTTATGAATATTTACAATATCAGTCAAATTTAATATCGATTAAAACAAAACGAAACAAACTGCTTAAACAGTACTGGGAAGCTAGAATCAGCACAAAAATAAAAAACTTAACAATCGATCGTATTTTGTCAAAGCATTCATTTAGTTACTGACTTCTTAATTTCTAGGAAATATTCAATGAAACAAATCTACTATTTCATTAATTTTCCTTTTTAGCCTTCTGATCCTCAGAAATGATTTTCTCTCACATTCCTGTAATTTCTCTAAAATTCTCACCAAGAATATCTGCGGTAATTAAAAGCTTTAGCATCTGATAGTTTCACATAATTAACTGTTAACTTCATAAATGTCAATTACGGCAGAGGGGAGGTATGTGCAGCGTCCCTGCTGTTCCTGGAGGTTGTGGTAATAAAGCGTGGGAGCGGAGGAGCCGGCTCAGTTTGTGACGAGTCGGCCTGTTGAGAGAGGAGATGCCCGGGATAAGATAGGGCCGGCGATAAGATAAGACCCTCAGTGATTTCTCACACAAGCTATGTGCTGTATTCAATTTAGATGGTAAGATATGCATAAAATAAATTGGATTTGGAGGGTGAAGATAATACATTTCTACATTCACAGTTGTTATTTTGAGAGCGATTTCCACGCTTCAAATTGCTTCGATTTGTTTATCCTGGCTTCGTGGCTTGTGGAACGACAGGGAGAGAATTTGGAAGATGTACAGTTGTTGGTTCTCCAGCAGGTTTTTTGTGTATTTAAAGTATTATTTAATGATCAGAAGCTGGTGTAGGTGTGGTGAGTGTGAAGCTGGTTTCAGGATCTCAGCCTATTCTTCAGGTTGAATCAGAAGTGGACAGTGTCTGACGTCTTTCTCCATTTCAGGCTCACGTTCTCTGACTGGACCTCATCGATAGCTGAGTGCTGCTGTGCTGCAATGCATCGTGTCGTTTACCGAAAACACCTCCACTTGACTTCAAAAACACACACAAGCTGTATTTCATTTGTTACCCAAACGCAGCAGAGCTTCAGCAGAAACCAGAGCCTGATCCGCTGCTTCTCGGCTGAAAAGTGTCGAGGAAGGAGTTCTGATTGATTCAGCACGCTGCACTCGAGACTGAACACTCACACCTTTTGGAAATTTTGTAGCATTCAATGATTTTCAGAGTCAGACCGTTGGTTTTATAATGACATGATTTACTCAAGCACAGCAAGCTAAGTGCAATCCCACAATCCACTGCTGGCCATCATGGCTCCTTGTTTCAGGGGTGTGGATGACTTCCTGCAGCGCTTCAGTCAGGGTCAGGCTGGAGAGCACTGCAGGCTCTCCTATTATTCAGCATGGATTATTTTGCTGAACACCATTATTCAGATTTTTAGATTTAAAATGTTGTCTTCATCATCTTTCTAGTTTTAAAAAGGTCACCAGCCACACCAGCCTTGTCAGGAATACACCCATCCGAAAAGTGTTTTCCTCACGCATGGGCCTAAATATGATGCGCCAGGCCCCTCACAGCCTCGCTCCGTCTCCAGAGCTAATGAAGAATTCCAGTTGCCAGGCTGGGCGGGCGATGCTCGGACAGAGGGGATTTTTCATCCTGTAATGTTGGCACGGGTCATTAATTGTGCCTTGCCATGAGACCAGTGGGCTTGTCATTTGGGTATAGCACCTCTATACATCTCCTAAACCCCACCACACACACACACACACACACACACACACACACACACACACCCCAGTGCTGGTCCCGTCCTGTGGGTGTGTCTGGTGGTCTGGACCCTGCAGAATGGACTGACCCACATACGGTGTGTAAATGATGAGGCCTCCTGCAGGGTTTCCATCCATGAAGCAGACGGCCGATACGTCTCTCTCTCAGCGTTGACTTGCGGGTGTCGTAGAGTCGGAGCGGCAGCAATGAGGCGCTGAGGACTGCGCTGAGGACTGAGGTGGCTCCTGCTCCAGTATTTTGACGAGCTTCTTTATTTGAATACATCTCTGACTTATTGCAGAATTCAGTCTTGTGTTTCTTGAAGTACTCGAACTGGGCCCATGCCGAGACTCACAACGGAATAAAGACCCTGCAGGCAGTGGTACAGCGGGACGAGGCTGGGTGGGCGGTGTCAGGGCAGCAGCAGCTGTGGATGACCTGTGGAGGCTCTTCTTCTGGGGTGGAGGCTCCACCGTGTCCGGTTCGATTCTCAGAGCTCAGCCGAGGGTTTTGAGGGAGCAGCATCGGGTCCTGACTTCCTCTGTGAAGTCTTATGTGTGTTTTTTATGTTTTTTAAGGATATTGCCCGTGTTTTTTTCAGGTGAGCTTTTAAGCCGTCACATTTTAAATTTGTGGAAAATAGGGAAAAAAACCCATTGAGAGTAAATGTAATTGAATTAAGTCAAGTCTCCCTGTTTTACTGCTGAGCCTTCTGGTTTGAAACCTCTTCATTCTGCTCTTCGTTACTTTATCATGTCCCTTCTATTCTCAGACCATCCTTTTCTGAGCTGTAGTAAGATATAGATTGAAGGGAAATTCTTTGGGTGTGTTAATGCGGGGCAGCCACGGCTCAGGAGGTGTGTGTATGACAGAGTTAAGAATGCTTTTTACACACTCTGGCATCAATACTGACGGCTTATCGCTACCTCACAGTGCAACCTAAACAAAGCTTTTATTTGTCTGTTTTCTGAGGAGGAGGAAGTAAATGGGCTCTTATTTTCTTCAGCATTAGTTGAGGAGGACAAAGAAAATGAGCGAAACAATCGGCCAAGACCCCAAAGAACAATTTCAGCTTTATTTATTGGTTTTTGGGATTTCCACGGATAATTTGCTGTGAAATGCAGCAATGGACATGGAGATAATTTCCTGAACAAAACCTCAGTAATTAGTCTGCGTCCAGACTGCGGAGAGCGTCCCCGGTAGAGGAGCACTGGCTCCGGCTCAGGCCTGGCACGGCGACAGCAGCCACTTTCATCCCGTCCCTTCCTCCTTCAGATCCGCCTCACCTCCACATCAGCAGCCCCTCCTTCTCTTTGTCATTTCCTTTTGTCATTTTCCCAGTCACAGTGACTGATGTCTGCCAACTCGTCGTTTATACACGGTGAGCCGGATGCAGTGCTTAATTTGCAAATAGTACGGTGTGTGCCTGGAGGTGAAGGGCTCACTCTGCTCATCATTATGCGGTAGGAGCAGGGCTCCGGGGACCATGTCCCCAGTCAGGAGCTAGCAAGGGGAAGAGCGTCTTCTGAGGCTTGACAGAATGAAATGTCCAGGATTTTCCATTTGTTGTTCAGTCAAACCCAAACACAGCCAGAGATGTCAGACTTTTTCATCAGGATGGTGGATCCTTTCCTGACAGGTCAGCTGTGAGCTCTTCCTGGATTATCTTATTATCTTCCTTACATTTCACTACATACTTCCATATATATATATATATATATATATATATATATATATATATATATATATATATATATATATACATATATATATATATGTATATGTATATGTGTATATATATATATATATATATATATATATATATATATATATATATATATATATATATATATACATACGCTATGTTGTCTGTTGCCACAAACATTCATGATACCTCAAACCCATAATGTGGCTTCAACAGAACACGTTTCCTATCAGGACTTTTTTTTTCACCGAGTTAAAACATTATCTTCAGGAATGTTGTTGAACAAAGACTCTCATGTGGCCCAAACTGTGGCATCCTGTTAATGAGGACCTCTGTGTCACCTCAGCTCCTCAGCTCAGAGGATAAGCCTGTACAGACCACTTCACAGGACAGCTGTCTCAACTGCAGAATCACCAACTCACGGAGAGACCCCGGACCAGGACAGAACGTCTCCAGTCACATTACAAACAGGATCTTCTTCATGTACAGCAAGCTGTGAAGCTGCTGTGTCGCAAAAATCAACACTTTCACCTGCTCCACTCAAATCAAATTAAAGCTTTGAATGTTAACCCTGCTGCTAGCTGCTAGCTGCTAGCTGCTAGATAGAAACATTCATGCTAGTCTGACATGTTGGAGGTCTGGGAGGTGAGGTGAAGACACGGTTCATGACCATAATGAGCTCAAAGGTCTTTTTAACGTCACTAATCGAAGCTTTAATGGCTTCTGCAAGTTTCTGGAAGCTGCTGAACCGGAACGCGCCCTGCACGGACAATGCTAAATGCTGTACTGCGGGAGCAACGAGCCCTCAAGTTTAGGAGAATATAAAAACTGAATCAGCTGTTGAAGACTGTTATTAAAGATGTCAAATGGATCTGAAGTGGCTCTTTATATTTCAGAGAAAATGTTTAATATACTTCATTGCAAATTGTATTAAATAACGTCTGTTCTGGAAACATTTTCTCTAATTTTGAATAGTTTACTTGTCTTATTTCAAGACAGAAATGTATTGCCAGGAATATCTATCTGCTACATGATGACTGCAAGCCCAAATTAAAAGTTAAACAAAAATTAACCCTTGTTTTTAAGTCACTTTGTGCTACCTACTGTCAAATCTGTGAGCACAGTGTGAAGTCAAAATTAAAAAAGAAAAAAAAAAGCAAATGGAGATAAGCAGACCAATTCTACATCTGTGACGGAGTGCTTCAGCACCCTGTTGGATCAGATGGAGGTGTATGAATGATGGGAGCGGGGCTGGCTGTAACGGGGCAGGGGGGTCTCGGTTAACATCTGCACACTGCCTTGGCTGGGGCCAACACTCCCCTTCCTCCTGGAGCTCTCGGTGTCTGCTGTGGCCAATTAAGTGGAATTCAGCAAAAGAGCATTTTATTAGTATTTACCCAGTGCAGAACACAGCGATAAATTCTTCCTTTGAGCGCTCTGGAAAACAAATTGGCGCATTAACTGGTGAATGGCTGGAAGAGGCTCTTCTGCCCATGCCTCCGGGGCTGGCCGGGGGATTTGTGCCGATTCTGAGGCAATCCCTGCACGTTACCATTCAGCACGACAGTATGGGGCTGCAGCGCAGGGCTCAGATGGGGGAGACCGATGCCAGATGTCAGCCATTAGCTCTTTCTCTCCTCTCTACATGCACAAATACATATGCACACCCTCCAGTAGTGACTCCCTCTGTTCCTTTTGGCAAGCTCAAGCTGTTTGCTTTGTGGCCTGACGAGCCCCCTCTATTTATCTGTTATTACGTTGGAATTGTCAGATCCAAAATCCAAAAAGGAAACTGTGAAGTGTGCCAGCACTGTTGGCTGAAGGTCGGTGTCTATTACCTCTCCTCTCCTCTCCGACCCCATCCTTTCACTCACACTCACTCCCTCTATCGATCAACTTCAGTTTGACATGAGGAAGCCGCTCAAACTGTTTGTGTACACGTGGCGTTTGTTTGTCTGTATACACACACTCCAGATTCCAGCTCCATTTGCCTGAGCAGCGAACTGACTTTTCACCTCCAACATCCTGCCTGGCTACATGCCCCCCCCCACCACACTCCCAGCCCAGCATCAGAGGAGCTTTCAGCAGTGCTAATGAGGATTAGCATGTTTGTGTTGTTTATATGTGTGTCACTCTAATCCTTTTAGCAATAAGCTGTTTTGCAGGAAGTAGGAGTAATTTATGCATGGCTCATGTTTTTGTCGGGGTGTACATTGGCAGGATGGACGTTCCACGCAGACGAGTGCTAGTGGGCTGCTTGGCAGTTAAAGATCCCATCAGTTAATGACCCATGCCAACATCCAGATAAACACCCAGGATCCACTGGTAGGGCGAGCCCCCACACCCGGGCAGGACTGGCTGGAGGTTTCACAGCGCCGTGGCAGCGGCTGGTCTCCAGCCAGGAGGGGAATTGAAGGTGAGCGGTCTGTAATTATTGAATATCCTTTCCTTTTGTTGCGGTTGTCATTTGTTGTTCTCTTTTCCTCAGCTCAAGAACAGAGAACATACGAAACGATGACGGATGAATAAAATGACTTTTCTGTTCTGTTGAAAATCAGTGAAAGCTGGTGGAGACTCTCATGCCAATAACCTCCATGCAGTAAGTGATGGCTACAACTGCAGACGAACAGCGATCCAAAACCTGCTGAAGGTTTCTGATTCACCCATTCACATCATGTCAGCATCATTTCTCTGGATCTTTATCAACATTGTGCCTTATTTTAATCTGTTTAATTCATCAACCGGTCACAGTGACCAAGCTGTACTGGCTGAATCCTCTGTCTGCCATTTGACTTGAAGAGTACTGCTCAGTTCTGTGACTGGATTATGGAGTGAGTCCTCCGAACGAGCAGGCTGGGAACCGGCCCCGCCGTGGGACCCCGCTCTGCAGGCCGGTGTACGAAACCCGCCGGCCGCCACAGGCCCGGTGCCAGGGCCGGGCCGCGGGCCCTTCCAGTGTCAAGCCCTGTCAGTCAGCGCATGCTGCTCCTCCTGGGGCCCTCATCCTCCCCGCGGCCCCGGCCGGCCCCCTCCCCCCGTCCCCACACACCCATCAAAGACTGATTTTCCACGCCGGCGGGCCAGCCGGGGAGGCTGGCGGCCAGGGACAGGTGGGAGGCAGGGGAGGCAGAGGAAAGCTGAGGAGGCCGGTGAGCCAGCATCTGAGCCCGGGGAGGGTGCTGGGCCCAGGCCAGTAACTGGACTGAAAATAGTTCTGCCCAAACACACACACACACACACACACACACACACACACACACACACACACACACACACACACACACACACACACCTAACAACAACAAACACATACAACACCGAGCCATTAGATTTTAATGGGATCTATTCATTGATGTTATGGCTCTCCTGCATCAATAAAACATTAAAAAATGTTGTGGCGACACACTTCATGAATCAGTTTAACAACATGCTATTTCGGCATCTGCAGTGGACATAACTCTGCATGGATTTTATAGACATATACTGTACACTGTGTAGTGCAATAAATTGGAAAGAACCTCTGAACAGACAAAGGCACATATCTGGAAGTCATAAGATTAGAAATGAGAGTCTGTTCTACTTCTGTTTGTTGCAGCCGGAGGAAGAAGGCTGGAGCGCCGTGGCCGGGCTCCACAAAGGGTTAAGCTGCTATCACACCAGTGAGGCCATTCAAACCATCAGGCCTATTTTCCTCCAGTTCTCCCGGTCCCATATGCTTTTTAGATTTTAAACTTCCCCTGCCGCCATCCATTTTATGCTGGTGTAAATGAGTTCCCTCACAAAATCTATAGCGCGTCTTTAAAAAGCGATAACTCTCATGGCGGTGCCGTGACATTGACCCTCCTCGCAGGGCAGTTCTGGTTCAGTGCCCAGGCCTCACGCTCTCTGAACACACACAAACATATGTACGGTGCAGGAGCACACATACGTTCTCCTATAGCCACACACACACACACACACACACACACACACACACACACACACACACACACACACACACACACACACACACACACACAGGGCCAGACCCCAGGTGCACCAGGAGGAGCAGTTAAATTTCATCATTACCCTTTCTTCCCCGTGTTGGAGCTTTATATAGGGCCTTTTTACGGCCCGCTCTGAAGGTGCCACTCCGGTCCCAATGGTGCACAGGAGAGAGATAGATAGATGGAAGGATGAGCGAGGAGAGCCGGAGAGCGAGAGTGGGAGGTGGGAGGAAGGAGATCTGTACTAGAGGGAGAGGCGCAGGAGGTGGGGAGGAGAAGAAGAATCGTGCATGAACGCCCACGAACATGCCCACTGTCAGGCGCACAGGCAGAGTAAGTAGGGCACTGGGGAGTGAGAGAAAAGAGAAATGGCACAAAAAAGACTTGGGTTATAGGGGGGTGAGAAAAAGAAGGGAGGGGAGGAGACGGAGAGAGAGGGCCATCAGTTGTCAGTGTGACTGCTGCCTGATATAAAAACAGTGGTGAGGGTGGCGGATAAGGCAGATGATGAATGGGCTGCAGACACTCATCCATCCCACTGAAGGATTTGCGGCCAGGGAGTCGTGTACGGACACATCTAAGAGAGAAAGGACCGTGTGTGTGTGTGTGTGTGTGTGTGTGTGTGTGTGTGTGTGTGTGTGTGTGTGTGTGTGTGTGTGTGTGAGATGGACTAGTGATAGGGTGATGGGATACTCGCCTCCAAACCATGCTCATGTAAAAGAGAGCATGCTCACAGTGAGCTTGTTGGTTCTGGTCGGTCTTGTGTGTGTGTGTGTGTGTGTGTGTGTGTGTGTGTGTGTGTGTGTGTGTGTGTGTGTGTGTGTGTGTGTGTGTGTGCTGGACTTGTGCGTGTGTGACAAACCCCTGTGCAGCAGGGAAACAATGACAGGCCGTGGCGGTGGAAGATGTATGGCGACGCCGCTGTGTAACTCTGTACAGCCTCATCCATATCCGTCACTGCTATCAGCACTGTCCAACTCTGTTTTATAACAGCAAGCAGCGGCCATCATGGCACCCGGACTCCCGGCCTGTCAGGGAGGACGAGATCGATTAGTGCACCTGCACACCACCTCCACACACTCCTCTCCTGATTCCATGTGAGGAGCTATCAATGACAGTTTATTTTCAAATGAGATCAACAGCTGGATGTCACTTGTGGGACCGGAGCGTCATAATTAACATCCTGAGATATTCTTTCATTCACAGCTCAGACACAGTTACTCAAACAGACCGGCGACATTCACATTCAACCAGATGTCAGCAGCGTTTGCTTTGAGAAGAGCCAGGATCCTGCCGTGGGGCAGATTCCAGCCCTGAGCCTCTGACCACCTGCAAACATCGGCCCTGCAGGGTTTTTTCATCTCAAGGTAAAAACAAACAACATCAGCAAATAAAGGAGACGGTGGAAAGCAAGACGCGTGGAACAAAAGTCAAAATAAAAGAAGGTTGAAGACCGTGACTGGGCGCCACTCTGACACTGAAGAGTTTGACCCTCTGGCCCCACCGTAGCAGCTCTCT